>NW_020837987.1:534296-719843 GCF_003676395.1 Aethalodelphis obliquidens | reverse complement strand
CCCCCCCCCCCCCCCCCCAGTGTGCTTCTACTGTGTCTTCTCTTGATGGAAACAGGTTCCACAGCTTAGAGGAAGCCCTTGGTAGAAAAGTAGAGAGCACAGGCTGCACCTTGAGGTGGGGCCTCAGTCATTGTCTGGAAGCATCCACCACAGCTGTGTGAAGTCGGAGAGGGCTGAGGCAAAGTCCTATGTGACCCAGAAAGTACCCGTCACAGTCAGGACATACTGACAGTCACATCTCCATCCCCTCTGTGCCTAAGTAACCCAGATGTGGGAACGTAGTAGATGCCCCCAAATTGGAATGGCTGAAATTATCACCTCAAGTGGCAAGAGCAAATGATCTTCCAGCGAAACTTCCCTGTTAATCTTTACCAACGGCATAAATTGGGAAATTGAGAACATATATATATATATATATATATATATATATATATATATACTTTTTTTTTTTTTTTTTTTGGCGATACGCGGGCCTCTCACTGTTGTGGCCTCTCCCGTTGCGGAGCACAGGCTCCGGACGCGCAGGCTCAGTAGCCATGGCTAACGGTCCCAGCCGCTCCGTGGCATGTGGGATCTTCCCGAACCGGGGCTCAAACCCATGTCCCCTGCATCAGCAGGCGGACTCTCAACCACTGCGCCACCAGGGAAGCCCGAGACCTTATTTATATTAACAAGCAAGGACAAAAATCTCTGAGTTTTCTCCCCAGTTTTATGGACTTCTTTCTACGATTTCTATTTTGTAGAAAATGTACACTGTAGCATGCCAAACACCGTGCAGCTCTTTAATAAATAAAAACCAACTGCTGAAGTATTTCCTGCCTGATAGATCATTTTCTTAGTCCCTATCTTATAAAATTTAGGAGGGAAGTGGCAAATGTCTCATTTATTTGACTGAGTTTAGTTTTCTACAAAGGCAACAAATGCATCCTTTGGACCTGGATCCGCCTATTCATTTGCAAAATTTCCACGTGGCTCATGTTTCTGTTTTCCCAGGTGAGTCTTTGTGCACAGACTGGCCGGCTCTGGCAAAGCTAAGAGCAGAAGAGCTGACGTTTCTTCAGTCTTATTTGACTGGAGTTTTCCTTGTTATTTTTGATCTGTGGTGTGCCTGGCTTCCACCACATCTGTCTCCCTCATTATAGGTGCCTTCTGATTCATGCGGTGCAGCACTGTCTCTCCCAGGCACCGCCTGCTTGGAATGGCTCAGAACGGGTCCCACTCCCTGTGCCTGACTCAACTCTGCACCTGCTGCCTGTCACAGCCCTGTCCAGACCCATGCCCGTGAGTGGGCTCTGAGACCCCCACATGGCTGCCTTTTGCTCAGACACCCTGAGACTCACTGGTTCTTGTTTCCATATCTCAACACATCTTGGAAGGAGATGTAATAAGGCCTCTACTTCTGGTAACAGCCATTTGTGAAAAAGCACTGAGTTTTGCCCAAATGACAGCAGCTCTGGTGGTAGCGGAAATCCATCTGTGTCTGGTCTAATAGGACTCTCCAAGCACTGGGGAGAGGGAGGGAGGCCTCGTAAGTCTCAGCTCAAATGCCACTTCAATTCAATTCCACTAACATTTGATGAGTCCTTGCTATCCCTCCCCGACACCTCCTCGCAATTAATTATTCCTCCCTCGGGGCCCCTTTCTACCCCATTTCTGTGCTTATCATGGTCCAACTTAAATTCCAGTTAACTGTGGATGTGTTATCCCTCCTGCTGGACCACCAGCTCCTTTATGGGCTGGGGGTGAATCCTTCCGTATTCATCTCTTTCTGCTATATGGGGCAGTTTACAGAATAATAATCAATGTGTTTGTTGAACGAATACAAGTAGCTAATGTCCAGGCCCTGCAGACCTTGTGGGTCCCTGGCCCCCAGGACACCCCACATCCCTAAACTCCCCTTCCTCTGAGTCCTGTTTGCCACCTCTCCCCTGCTTAGGCCAAACAGATCCATTTTTGCCGGTGGCAGGTGTAGTAGATCACCCACCCCAGGTGTGCCTCAGGCTCCCTGCCTCAGCTATCCGCTCCACTCTCAGCCACCACGGAGCCAGGTGTGAGAAAAATTACATTCCTGCAGAGCCTCTCCATAGAGTAAACGTTCTTCTGAAAACCACTGGGAAGTTACACCTTCATAACTGAATCTTCCTGTGTGTGTGTGTGTGTGTGTGTGTGAAATTGTCTTTTCTTTAATTAAAAATATTTTATTGCTTTTATCTTATTACAGAAGTAATAAATGTTCATCACAGAAAAGTTGAACCTCACAGTCAGGCATTAAATTATACATCATCCCACCCACCGTGGAGACATAAACGTTTAACTCCTTGATGTATAACCTTCCAAACCTAATATTTGCAGTGTGCTTCACTTTCTCTGTGTAATAAAGTTGGGGTTCAAATCCTATTTTAAACATGCTACAGAAGCTTGCTACTTAAAGGGATTCTAAAGTGATTCCTTTTGGGATGTGAATAATTCCTCTGGGATTTATTTGTGCTACTGGATCAGGCAAAATCTGGAAGTCATAAACTGTTTATGGTTGGGGGGTTTGTGTCTGATCATTTTTGAAAATTTCTGTCTCTATCTCTGCCTCTATATCCATCCACCCACCCATCCATCCATCCATCCCTCCATCCATCCATCCATCCGTCATCCATCATCTATTAGCTTATCGTATATTTCCTAACTGAGTGTTGAGAGATTGAGATAAAGAGACAGGCAGGGAAGCCAGCGCTGGCTTGATCGAGTGCCCTCCTCAGGGAGCCTCATACACCCAGTGCCACATATTCATGGTGTGCCTCAAGGACTGGATTACACGGCAAAAGATTAACATCCCTGCCATACAAATTAAAAATGTTCTATCATTTGCAGCATGCAGCAGACTAGCTAAAGATGAGCATCTTCTCTTTGAACAATATAATTGAATGTCTCTCAGCCTGAAGCCCTCGTTGTATTGATTTGAATTAATTATTTGTGCATTTGTAATCTCCTGGCTTCCCCAGTCCAGGAGTGCCCACATCACAACACTGCGTCCTCCCCAGCCATCACCTCTAGTCTGGAAGCCTTGACAGTACTAAGGACAATTAATCAGTCAAATGGAATCAGTTTTTGCTGATAAAGGAGAGCCTTCTGTGTAAAACTGACATTCCATTTTATGGGAATTAACGTTTTGAAAAGTGACTGTGCTCTGCCTTATTTAAAAGCACCGATGATCTGTGAGGGCCCAGTTCGGGGAAGCTGTGGAAGGAGGTGGTGGAGGGATCAAACTTTCACCGTGGAAGCGTTTAGAGCTGGGTGAGTGGAGGGAGCTGGAATAACAAGACCAAGGCTTTTGGTGTTCAAGGAGCAGGAATCTGTTCAGCTGCAAACTGAATTAGTTACATACAGTATGTTGGTAGATTGTGTTGCAGACATACCACAGACCTTCCAAAGCAAAATGGAGAATTCTGTATACTATAATTTACTAAAAACAAAAGGCACAGAAAAATTAGCATTTGCAAGGAAAAGAAAACTCAGGTTATCTGCAATCCAGTTGAACTTTGCTGTGTGCTTAAATAAAAAACTGGATACATGGTACTTGAAAACATCCATTACCTGCTTTGGGAATGGGATTCTGGTGAACCCTGAACCTTCTCTTGCTTCAGCCTCTTTGAGGAGCATTCTGAATGGCTGCTTTCTGGTCCTGTAAGTGACCACAGCTGTCAGAGGCTGCTGAGGGCAGAGGCGGGATGGAGATGGCAAAGGACCTGGGTGCATACTCATTTTCCTGCAGGTGCTCACAGACTGTGTATCTGCATACAGCAGGCTGCGTAAGGTGATGGGGAGTGGTAGAGCTTGTAGGGAAGTGGGGAGACTGTCCTTTTGTAGGGGACAGCTACTGCTTGGCACCGACACATTCACCATGTGGGAATGTGGGCCCCATATTATGATTTTTTTCAAGAGAAGCCAGAAATTTGATTTTTACATGAGAGTTCCCAATATTGTCAAGTAATAATAAAAATCCTTGTGCAGGCCTGTTAACATCCTTGTGTGGCCCACGAACTGCCAGTTTGCAACCTCTGGGTGGGAGATTAAGATGTGCATTTGTCTTGGGGGCTTGGAAAGGGAAAGTTATTTTGTTTTAATATAAATCCCTGATAGGTCTCAGTCTTTTTGGCTTCTTTTGTTTTTAATTTCACATGCACAGAAGGTCTGTCCTTGTTTATGATAGGCTCTCAGCATTGATTCCTGTATGGCATCATTCATTCATTCAAAATAATACAGTAAGTTCCCTACCCCACCACTCAATTCGAAAACTAGGATCATGAGAATCAGCTACGTCCACCTGTGGGCTCCTCTCTCCCTGCCCGCTTCCTGCCTTCCTCTACCAAGGTACCCATATTCATCACTCCCTTACTTTCCTTTTTAGATTCTTTATCTCTTGGTTTTAGCTGGATTTTAACTTTATAAAAAGGGTATTATACTATATGTAATCATTTGTAATTTATTTTTTTCAACTAATAGATGCTGAGATGTAGTTCATCCACTTTGGCTCTTGTGTAATATGCCATCAGTGTGTTCTACAGCAGATTCAGCCATTCTCCTGCCTGTGGGGACTTGTCTATTTCCAGGTTATGTGAATGGGTCTGCCGTGTACTTTTGTTTACATCTTCCCTGAGCCTACAAACCTGAGCAAGAGTTTTTGCCACTTAGGAGTGGAACTCCTGGGCCACAAGGTATGTGGATGTTCAGTTTTAAGAATTAGTGCCAAAGTGTTTTCCAGTGACGTTAGACCAATTTACCCTCCTACAATCAATGAGTAAGAGATCTTGTGATCCACATCCTCTCTAACACTTGGTACTGTCAAACTTTTTAAATTGTTGATAATTGAGTGGGCATAATCATTGTGGCTTTGATTCACATTTCTCTTATCACTTTGAGGCTGAACACCTTTTTATATATTTTCTGGCTGTATTTTCTCTTCCATGATACGGTGGTTCATGTCTCCTATCTAATTTCCCATTGTATTATTTGTGCTTTTTTATTGATTCCTACGAGTTCTTTATACATGCTTGATACTAATCCTTTGTTGGTTGTATTTCATGAATTCTTTCCACTTTCTTTACGGTGGCTTTTGAGAAATGTTCTTAATTATAATGCAGTCAAAATTATCCATCTTATCTTTTATAGTGACCACTTTTGATGTCTTATTTAAGAAATCCTCCCTGACTTCAAAATCTAAAAGATATATCATCTATATTTTCCAAGAGTATTACTTAGTGATAAGAGCTATCACTTATCACTTACCCCTTAAAAAAAATTAGATCCGGGGAACAAATCTGATTTTTGTTGGTTTTTTTGCTAGTTGCTGGCAGATTAGACTTGGTGTGAAGTCATGTTTTCTAACTTGAAATGTATTTTTAGTGCTCCATGGCTCTTTCTCATTTAAAAGGGGTCACTGCCAGTGTTGTTTCTAGACTTTACCTCGTGCTGTGTCTGCAGCCACAAAATAGGATGGGTCCCTCCTAAAGGACATGGGTTTTCCATGCATTCTAGGGCCCCTGGAGTCCCAGGGATGAGATAAAGTTTCTTCTGGGCTGAGGAAGGCAGGGAGCTCTGCAGGGCCGCAGCATCACTGTGCAGCCAGGTTGGCTGAATTGGTGCACAGGGTGGGTCACTCCACTGCTGCATCCTTCCCTTCCTCCCTCTGGAAGGAAAGTGTTTAGAGCAGCAGACTGCTAAGCAGGCACATGCACGGACACAGGGAGCAGATGCACTGAGCTTCTTGCCTCTTGTTATCCAGAAAAAGAAGGGGTTGCACCCTCTGAACCCTGGCAAAACGGATGCCAATGTTGTCTGATGTGGAGGTGGGCATGTATGGGGAAGCAATGCAAAGATAAGAACGGGTACCCCTGCCTGCCTGTGTAAGAAGCACCTTAGCTACAAGATCAGCTCACAAACGGCTTGATTGGTTATACTCCAACCAAGGCCAGTCTTGAATCAGTCAGAGCTCTTTGTTCTGACTCAGAGCTGTAACTAAGATTGTGGGGTGGTGATAGACTCAAAACACAGAATGCCCCTGGCTCTGGTCACATCACCTCCTGTCAGACTGAGAATTCCTGTCCCTCCCCCAAGGCTGTGCCCTGAAGTGCCACCTGCTGTCTGAAGGGCCCATGTGGGTCAGCAACAGGAGGTGCTGTCACAACTGTAGATGCGGGGGCTGCTCCCCACTCACCTCCCCTACTGCCCTCCTCCGCCCTCTCGCTCCGCCTCTGGCAGGGCTGGATGGCTCGCTCCGCCATCACCTCCCTCCTCTTCCCTCCTGCCTCCACACCCTCATTTTGGTGTTGGTTGCAATGCTGACAGTCCCTTCAAGCAGAGTGGGTGGTCCTCACAGACTGGGACCAGAGGTCCTGAATCACCCACAGTGTGTCCTTCCCAAACTGAAATAAATTGTCTTGTCCTTGGACCCCTGTCTGCCCTGGGCTGGAACTAAAATCCAAAGGAAAAGGTGGTTTGGGTGGTGAGTCCAATCCCACCTTTTCCCTTTTCAGTGGTGCTTGGCCCTCCTGGTTTGTATGCATCCCATAAAATTCAATGCAGGCTATTCAGTCTTTGTCCTTATCTTGGAGCGTGGCATAAAGGGCCCCAGAGAGCATGTGCCAAGATCCCCATCTGTCTGCTTTGTGGATCTGCAGGGGAACACTTCACTTCTCCCTCCTTTGAGTCCAGGGCACTAAACTAGCAGGGATGCTGGGCCATGGGTGTCCCAGGGTCAGAGGGATTTGCTGTCGCCTCCTATGGACACTCATTCCTCCTTAGTCTGACTTCCATTTTCATCTATGGCGGGGGGGCAGTTAAGCTCCCACTTTAGGGAACTTGCCAAGCCCCGTCATGACTTCCTTCCCAGAAGTCCTTGATCGCCAAGGAGAGACTTAAGGGCTTGTTCCTCTGGGTGCGAGACACTGCCTCTCTGTGCTGCAAAGGGGCAGCCCGTGGGAGCAGTTCCCCAAAGCACACCTGCCTCCTCTTTCCCACACGCATCACACCAGGACCAGTCGCTTCCAGGTAGGAACCTGGCTGATTGCACGTATGCAGAGGGATTTGGTTTTGGCGATGGAAAATGGCTCCCCGGCTCCTGGCCCCTAGAGTGATCTGGCACAACATCAGCCCATCACTGACACATTGCTTCCATTCAACCCGGCCTCCAGGAAGTTCCTTTTTCTTTTTAAGCACAGAGGGCCTGTATTTAACATGACAGCCTGCTGCAGTATTGCGTTAGCTATAAACAGAGATGATCCTTCTGGACAGAATCACTACCCACCAGACAAAATGATTAAATTTACAACTCAACTGGTGCTGATCAATATAAATGAAATGTGAATCAGCTTAATGTAGCCACCAGAAACAGCTGGTCCGAGGTTGTCTTCTCACAGGTATCCCAGTATGTCAGCTCCACATTGGGGCTCTCTGCACATGTAGGATTGTCCAAACTCACTTTTATTTTCTCTTTCCTCTCAAATAAATATGGCAGTACCTTGCTAAATCAGTAGGGATAGGCTGGATTATGCTGCAATAACAAACAACTCCAAAGCTCAGTGGCTTGAAACAGCCAAGGTTGATACCTCATCATGCTGCATTTCCAGTGCTGGCCAGCAGAGGAGGCTCTGCCCATCATAGAAACTTGGGACCTTGGCTGCCAGAGCATTTACTGTCTTGAAAGTTGCCAGTCATCCTATTAGGGTAAAAGAATGCTTCTTGCATTAGCAAACCAATGTCTGGGACTGGAAATCGTGCATGCCCCTTCTGTTCACAACTCGCTGGCCAGAGCTGGTGACACGGCCCCACCTTCTTGGTATCCCACGCAGGATACCAAGAAGCACAGTCCTAATCACGTGCCAGCCAGGGAAGAGATAGAGATGTTTGGTGAGCAACATCAGTGACAAGCACATTTGTCTAAAAACTGGCTCGGTTTTAAACGAATCCATGGGATCTGGGGCTTTAATGTGATCTTGAGCCTAGAGCCTGTCTATTTCTTTAAGACATGTGTAACCTGCCCCAAACACACACATTTCAGAGGCTCAAAGCAATCTCTGGATGCATGAAGAAAGAGTGTGGAATGCCCCACCTTCTCCCCAGATGCTCTCCTCCAACTAGCAGTGAGTCCAACAATGGTAATCACACCTGGGTGCATAATCTCTAACTGGGCAAATGCATTTGCACGAAGAGTTAAGCCAAAAGGGAGAAGAATGTTCTTGATCTATATCACACCTCTTCCCAGGACAGGAACTCCTTTCCTTCAGGACCCAGGCTGGGGTGCCTTTCACTCCTGGTTCCATGAGGTTCCCTGTGCCTAGCAGAGGCTGGGCAAGCACTCTGGTCTACTCAGTGTGGCCTTGGCCGGGTGCCCTGAGCTGTCCTCCAGGCTGGGCCACAGCCAGCCGAGGGTGCAGCTGGCATCAGAGACCATGAGGTCATGGCATTCAGCATTCGGGCTGCTTTGGGCACTAAGGCTTAACATTCATACATGTCTGTAGAAAGGTTATTTCAAAGTTGTTTTTTATTCAACTGTTATTCAGCATTATACAATACAGTTTATAAACAAGTGTCTGACCTTGTTTCCAATCTTTATTTAAAAATAAATATTATTGACAGTGAATTTTAATTATGATAAGATGTATCTTTTTTTAATCAAAATGTCTCAAAAGAAATAATTTACTTTAATAAAAAAAGAGAAAAGCCCCCGAAGGAAAAAGTAAATTAAAAATTTCCTAAACACAATAATCTACTAAAAATATTCTGCTTTGTCAGAAAGGCTTTAACCCAACATTTTTACATAGTATCCTAAAGATAACTGCTCAACAGTTCGTGCAAAATGAAGACTTGGAGGAAAAGTTTAGAAAAGAAAAATACATTAAAATAGAGAAATCATTGATCCCATGCATACTGCATGGTCCAAACTCCATCTTATTTGGAAACTAGATGCATTATTTTAGGTGGTCTACATTTGTGTAACTTCCCCAAAAATATGATTTATTTATTTTCCACGTGGACTTGGTCATGCTTCTCTGAGTCTGTCTGCGTCTGTCTGGCGACGCAGTCCTCACCCAGGGACTGGGCAGCCACGCGGGCCCACTCAGGAGCGCAGGACGGCGAGTCTGTCAGGGGCCCACCAGCAGGCGGAGGAACTTATGTACAGCTAACAGGAGCAGGGACAGGAGTGGGTCTGCGGCGTAGTTAGGGCCGGTGCCTGCAGGGGACGAGAGAGGGACAGGGTTAACACCTGATTCACCAGAACCCAGTGGCCTATGCACAGATGGGGGAGGATGAGCCCTCCCCCGGCTGGGCTCTTGATGTCAGCACCCAGCTGGTACTCAGCTGGCACGCAGCTGCTCTGCGCTCGCTTCCTATTTACCGACCGCACAGGAGCTGACCGTGGTCAGACACAGGGGTGCCCCTGCCTGAAGGGCGTGCGCTAGATAGTAGATCCAAAATCCAAACATTATTTTAGTTGAATAGGAAGACAATATGCTCCCTCTCCACCCCCACCCGCAAGACTACGCTGCAAAGTGGCCTCAGTGTTTAAGGCCCAGCTCCCCGCTCCTCCAGAGAGACTCCGTGGTTGCACACAACTCCAGGCCCTCCAACTCCTGCCTGAACTGCACAGTTTTGCATTCACAAACATCCCGCTTGAGGCATCCTGATGTCTGTGCATGAGTCCTTTCCACAAACTGTCAGTCCAGCCCTTGGGGTCACAGTGGGGTGCTCAGCAATCACTGGCTGGTGGAGGTGGGTGGGCCAGGGCCCCCCAGGAGTGACCCAAGCACTGTCCTGTTGGGAGGTCACTCCCATCTGCTCCTTCAGCGTGGCCTCCAACCCAAGCCTCTGGCCACTCCTGGGATGGCAACACCGTGTCTTCCTCCTCCTCACCTGGGCTGCCTGCTCAGCTCCCCATCTGTCTGTCATAAGGTCTTCATCTGGTTGGAAGGCCTCCTGTGTAACTGGGCGAAAGCCTACCCATGAACTCCAGGCTTCTCACCTGGGAGTGGGATGCTCCCTCCAGGGTTACCGAGAGGAGCCAATGTAGAAGCACCGTGCACGCCCCAGGTACTGCCCAAACCCTGGGGACATCACTACTAACTTGCATAGAATCAGGCTGCATCCATGGAAGCAGTTTCCAGCCCCACCCTGCTCACCTGCAACACATGGAGGCCTGTCCTCCCCTCACCCCACCTAGCCAGCTGGGCTGGAGCTCCATACCTGGGAGGAGAGACACAGGAGGCCCTTCCCTGTGCCAAGCAGATGGTACAGAGGTTGTGGCCACTTCCACTTAGCCACTTGCAGGAGCTGCTGCCAGGCTGGCCAGATTTGTGGCTTCCCTGACAAGGCTGGGCCTGAACCCACAACTTCCTCCCCTTTCTAGGTGGAAGAGCCATTTGTCTTTTCTATCCAAGCTGTTTCCCTCAATCCCAAATCATTCTTGTGTCCTGGCCCCCAGTCTCCCCTCTGTACAAGGAGGGGGTTGGACAAATGATCCAGGACCATTCTGACTTGAGATGCCAGGATTCCATCTGTTCATTTTCAAAAAACAAGGGTTGTGTTTGAAGATCTGAAATAAAAGAGGGCATAGACCATCCACCGTGCCTGTCTTATCCAAGGTCAATCATTTCTGCACATAGTTCTGAGCCCCCACTGAGAAGCACAAGGACTGGAGAATCCAAACGTGCTAACCTTCCCTTGGGGTATTAATTTTTCACACAGTCGTCACTCCTGGCCCTCCGTGCAGCTTGCCCCGAGTTGACATCCTGCCTGTTGCCATCTGTCACTGGGGAGGACCACGGTGTGGTCACTCCAAAGACTTGGGTCTTCTTTTGCTGTTCTTCATTGCCACGTGTCTCTGGGAAGGACGAGGGTGGATGCAGTGATGGACTAGTTGATGGATGGCCAGATGCCTGGGTGGATTCACCGAGGCTCAGATGCATGGAAATAGGGATGTAGCCAGCAGAACACTGGCTCCTGGGCACACAGGGCTCATGTGGCCAGACCGGGCCCACTGGCTTCCACATCTCCTGGTGCCGATCTTTTTGCTCCTGCAAACCCTGACACTCAGGCCCATGCAGGCGAGACAGAAACAAGCACGTGAGGCATTTAAAAGCAGATGTATGTGTGCAATAGAACTCCAGGTCCTCAAGGCACTCAGGGGCAGGAGGCATGGCAAATGGGCTGTGAGCCAGGCAAGGCGAACACTGCAGAACGATGGGCACAGGAAAAGGGAGGAGAAATTTTAATTTGCCTCCAAATACTGTTGACTTGTCTTTTCCACTATTACAGTCTCACCTACTCACATTTAAAATTTTTAAAAATTGCACGAGACTTTTAAAAGACCCTGGATTGAAACAACCAGCCTGCCACTGTGCTGGGCCAAGGGGGGAGCAGCTGGGGCTTGGAGGATGGGACTGGTGGCTCCCAGAGGCCAATATCTGGGGAGGGTGGACACCAGGGTCTTCAGTGTCTCTGCTGGTGGATGTCTGGGGGTGGGGGGAGCTAGGTTTGGCTCCTGGGTGGTACTTCATCCTCTCTCTGACCCAGCATCACCATACAGGGGACTAAGGGAGGTGGTATGGGGCAGTGGGCTGGCACCAGGACAGCTTCCAGGCCAGGTTGCTGTGTGACCTGGGCAACACCCTTCACCTCTCTGGGTCCTGTGGCACACTCCATAAAATGGGGATGTGCATATGCATGGCTCCAGGAAACGAGTACGTGCAGGGCATGTCTCACCAGGCTGGGGTCCAGATTAGCAAGATCGTAGTGGCAGACTTCAAAAATGGCTACAAATGCCCCATCCTCCCTCATCTACTTGCCCCCAGTGTCCACACTCTATGATAGTGCCCTTGCACACTCATGCTGGGGCTGGACACAGGACTTGCTTTGGCCAATGAATAGTATCAAATGTGAAACAAGCAAAGGCTTGAAAAGTGCACTGAGGCTTGCCCTTTCTCTGTGGCTCTTGGCACCCACTGCCATGTGAAGAAGACTGGGCTGGCTTGCTGCAGGGTAAGAGCTAGGAGATATCCTAGCAGAGGTCCCTCTAGACCAACCAGCCCCCAAATGAAAGGGCAGATGACCACAGATGCATGAATGAGCCTGACAGACACCTGCAGGAGAAACATCCAGCTGACCCGCAGAATCATGACCTAAACAGATGACTGTGGTGTCACACCAAAGCCACCAAGTTTTAGGTCTCGTGTTACACAACAAAAGCTCATTGATAGATACAATCATGTAAACAAAAGGGCCTCAAACAGTCTGGAAGTGAATAAAATGTCAATGAAACGGGCAACACAGTTCCTTTTCTGAAAAGTGTTGGAGAAGAACCAGTTTTGAGGGTTGTCCTCCTTTTTTTTTTTTTTTTTTTGTGGTACACGGGCCTCTCACTGTTGTGGCTTCTCCTGTTGTGGAGCACAGGCTCCGGACGCGCAGGCTCAGCAGCCATGGCTCACGGGCCCAGCCGCTCCGCGGCATGTGGGATCTTCCCGGACCGGGGCACGAACCCGCGTCCCCTGCATCGGCAGGCAGACTCTCAACCACTGCGCCACCAGGGAAGCCCTGTCCTCCTTTTAAGAGAAACATTTTCCAAGATAGAATAAGCAGGGGAAACTATCTCCCCAAGCATTTGTTTTCAAGATGGACCGACATGCCTGGACCTCAGGGCAAAGGAGGACTCAGGTTTTGGAACCTCTTGCTACATCACCCATCGGATACCCAAATGAGCCAGGGCAGACCAAGGAAGACTGGCTTCCAGGCTGCTCCTGGAGGAAGAGGGGTCTCCACATCAGAATGGGTTAGAATGCAGGAGTCTGGCAGCCCACTGTCCCCCTCCCCACATACTATCCACTTGGAGGGCCACTGACAATTGTCTAGTATCTGGCTGTTCCCCCCCGACCCCTCAGCGTCTGCTGCCCTAGTCCCTGTTCTCACTGTTTCC
This sequence comes from Aethalodelphis obliquidens, assembly GCF_003676395.1. Taxonomy (NCBI): domain Eukaryota; kingdom Metazoa; phylum Chordata; class Mammalia; order Artiodactyla; family Delphinidae; genus Aethalodelphis; species Aethalodelphis obliquidens. Next base: position 706,888 of record NW_020837987.1, on the reverse strand, counting down.
TGGAGCAAGCTAGGACTGCCCACTGCTGTCAGGGCTCACCTCGACCCTCCAGGGCAGGGGCCAGGAGGGTGCCTTTGGCGCCTCAGTTGAGGCAGGACCTCCTATCTTGGCCTCTTTTATCATGCGGCACGGAGAGGTCTGTGTTCCTGGTGTTCCCGAGGACGTGGAGGCTGCTGTGATGACTGGTTGCTAACAATCTATCTATTTCCCCATTTCCTAAGGCGTACCGGGGACAGCTCTACAACACACAGAAGCTTGCTTATGTCACGGTTAAGCTGGAAAATCAGTCTGCTTGAGAGGTGAGGGAAGCATCTGATGGAGTAGTAGCTGATTCACTCTTTATATGAAACAAATATCACCATGTTGTTAATCATTCTTAAAGAAATCAAAGCTGCTCTGTGAATATAAACTTTTATCATGTGGATGGTGAGTGGGATAAGACTCACGCCAGAGCCATTTAAAAGGAGCTCCCAAAAATGTGGGCTCACCCAGACCCATGGGCACAGCAAAGGCACCAGTCCAAGCAGCTTCCACTGGAAAATCCTGCTTCTCTATTTACCCAGCAATGGCAAAACTCCAAAGACCATGTTAGAAAACAACAGGGAACCTCTGGGGCCGTTTATCACCTAGTGATGAAAGTGAAGGAGGAGGCTTGGCTCCAGACACCCTCTGGGATCCGCACTTTGCCCACATTGTCTGGAGGCCAAGCCTGTGAGTCTGGTTCCTGGGGGGATGCAGAGGTGGTAGCTGGACTCCTACAGGCCTGAAGGCACGGAGGGGACCACTTGCACTCTGCAGGCATCAGAATCGTGGTGGGCTGCTCCCCAGCTGACCAGTGAGGATGGCTAGCCAGGACAGACACTGCCCTCCCTCCACCTGCCCAGCCCACGCTTCTAGGATCACGGATGGTTCTCTTGGTCTCAAGGGTAACTTCTGTCCCGGCTGTGGTCTGCAGCACCTGTCATGCAGGCTGTGGATAGAGAGAGCTGCAGCCTCTCCGCTTCCCCACTGCAGGCCTGGGAGCTGCAGCCAAGGGGCCAATCTGGGTCAGGAGTTTGCAAACAGTGCCCCTCAGAGTCTGGTGTTGCCCAAAGGCTGTATTTTTTTGTTTTGTTTGTTTTGGCTATAGCTTAAAAACTAAAAATTTATTTCAGGTTTGAGAAGAGTAAGTAAAACTAAGATACATCTGAGGTCTGGTTCCACATGCAGGAATGGCTAACAGGCTGATTCTGCTCTTACGACCTAAGCAAATTTGGAGGTTCACTCTGTGGGTTTGCCCTTGCCCCCTCCAGCGCTGCACTAGAATATTCCCATGTTGAGTACAGGTAGCCAGAAGAGAACTAGTCCAGTCTCAGAGGACAAAGCCACTCCACCGGTAAGCATGGATATCCTAACATCAGGACTATGATGAGGGTCTGGAGGACAGACCCCTCCTCTGTGTCAAGAAGAGCAAGCCCACTTATGTCCATTCAGCATTTTGTGCTGTCATGACATGTCTTTTGAATAAGTGCTTTTTGGCTAAAAAAGTTAGAAAACCAAGTGGATGGAGTGCCCTGGATGAGGTTCTTTCAGCGTGGATGTTGGATTCTATTCCTTTCCCCCTTTGCTGCCATCTGAGAATGAGAGAAGATGGACACCTCCCAAGTGGCAACAGTCTGAGCTTGGCTGGCCTTTATGGGCTGGACTTGGACATCCGCTTATCATGGAAACCACGGTTTGTCTGCCTGGGGCAGCTGGGTAGAGACCAGCTCTTACACCTTGTTCCCATCACTGGCCCTGCACCCTCAGCCCTGACCCAGCTCCATCCTGGACCCACGCTGTGAGTGTGGTGGTGGCCAAGCCCAGCCAAAGAGGAAGGCTCCCCTTGGAGCTTCCTGGGGCCAGGGTACAAGGAGTCTCTCTGTGCTTTGCAGGGGCTTGTGGAGTAGAACAGAGAGAGCTCTTAGGAGTCATCTTGGCTACGGTTAGCACCATGCCATTATCTGCAGGGGAGATTCGTAAGGTCACAGAGCCCAGGGGCAACAGAAAGGCACCAAGTCGCCACTTGACGATTCAATCCGGACTGCAGAAGGGTCTGACTTGGTGCACACAGAGCTCTAAAAACTGTAAATTATAATCCAACATGTAAAATGTGGGAGACTTCTACCTAAAAGCACAGATCCGAATGTCTACTGGAAAGGCCCAAGACACAGCAGCTCTGGGCCTGCTTAGTCACCAAGCTACACGACCAGCAGCTGTCTTCTCTGCAGGAATCTCCTTCTCATTGCTCTCTCCTGACCCTCAGCTGGGCACAGGGAGGCTTCCAGTTACCTCCCTGGCCCCCTGTGCAGTCAGGCCTCCCTTCCCAACCCGCCTCACTCACCTCCATCCCCCACACTTGGCCCTTTGTGGCTGACTGAGTTTGCAACCTCGGAGCCAGCTCTGGTGTGGGATCCAGGGGGCCTGGCTTTCAAGCCGACTTCAAACCTACACCACTGTGTGATGATGGGGAGCTAGCCCTCCTTGCCCTGACATTCCTGGCTTCCTGATGGCCACCTGCACCCATCCTACTCTGGCTCTCTGCCCTCCCCTGCACACTGTGCTGGTTAGGCCAGGTGGCCCAGCTGCAGCTGGGTGGGAAGATGCCACCTTGGAAGAGGCTACTTCCGTTGTTGATGTTTTAATTTAAGCCTCTTCATGGATATTTATTCAAAGGGAGTCAGCAAGGAATAATCAAGCACTAATGGAATTGGACAGAATTAATTTCTGCCATAAGATTAATGTGCGCTGGTAACTAGGGCAAAAACTAGGAGCAACAAATGGCCTTGGGTTTTAAAGGAAATTGGAAGTGTGGGATGTGGAGATGCGAGAGAAGGGATGAGATGTGGGTCCCTCAGTCCTGTGTTGACCCTGCTCTGCTGGCCTGTCCTACCCCAGCCTTAGGCAGCTGGCTCCTGGGTTTGAGAACAAGCTGTCCTCCTGGTGGGTGACAGCATGCCTACTGGGAGTGATGCCCACGGGCAGCCTCCTTGTCTAGGCAGTGGGAGGAGCCTGAGTGCTCCCGGGCTGAAAGGGGGTAGACAAAGGGGTCGCGCTTATTTTAGCCACGCCTCACTGTGCCCTCTCCCCTGCCATGGCCCCAGTGCAGCAGTGACCTCTTAAAGTGTTTTCCTGCCTCAACTGCCACCCTGTGCCTATCTCCCACCTTCTGACGCACCTGGATAACTATCCCTAAGGGGCAAATCTTCAATGGGTTCTCTCTGCCCTCAGGAGAAAGTGCTACCATGTCAGTGCCACTGCTGGGGCTGCTTCGTAACCCTCCCCAGCAGCCTCACCCTCACTGCTCCTCTGCCACCAGTCATGCGCTCTGATCCACTGTTCCCTGCCAGCACCTCGAGTGCACTCCAGGCTCACCCTGCAGAACCACTGAGTCCTCCTTTTTCTCTGTCTGGGTCTGACCTGTACCTTAAGCCTGGAACAAGTGTGCCTCCTCCAGGCAGCCCTTTCTGAGCACCCAGACACAGAGGGCTTGGCACAAATGAATGTCTGTGTTCATATGGCCCTTGCCCGTGTCCCCTTCTCCCCCAGCCCCATAAACGGCTTCCTCACATGTCCTACCTCTCCAGCCATGGTGGAACCACAGGTGCCAGAGGGCTGGCCCCAGGCCTCCTCCCCTCCTCTGCCCCCAGCAAGCAGCCCCACCCACATCCGGGGCTCAAGTAGACCAAGCCAAGCACTTTCAGGATAATGATAGCAAACCTGGCTAGCTCCTGCTGGGGCCAGGCACCGTGGCAAGCACGTTACTTGAAATCCCATTCTCTTTACTGCAGGAATTACTATTTTATCCCTATTTTACAGATGGGAAAACTGAGATCCAGAGAGGTAAACTGACTTGCCCAAAGCCTAGGGTTGATAGATAAAGTACAGGATGCCCAGTTAAATTTGAATTTCAGATAAACAACTGGTAATTTAAGTATATATTTATCCCAAATATTGCATGGGACATATTTATACTAAAACACTATTGACTGTTTATCTGAAATTCAAATTTAACCGGGTGTCCGATATTTTTATTTGCTAAATCTAGCAGCCCTACCAAGGCCACACTAAAATCAATGGCAGATCTGGGACATGAACCCAGACAATCTGGCTTCTGTCCACACACGTAACCACCACACACACCAACTCTCAGGGGTGAAGAGCCAGAACTCTTCTGCCCACAGTGCCTCGGCTAGACCACAGCTCCAGGCTGCTTCTAAGGGAGAGAGCATGGGAATGAGATTTTTTTTTTTTGGATTTTAACATTTATAATGGCTTTTTAATGTGGTCAACTTTGTTGCTAGCTCCTTTCCAGCTTCTTAATTCCTTTGAAATGAAGTCTTGCCCCAGATGATCCTTTAATGGTGCCACTTAATGAAAATGGTTAACAGGCCTTTCCCTACGGTTAGGCGGCTGGTGTCTGCAGGGCCAGGGCAGCCCTGACCACAGTATCAGGGTACTTCCCAGGCAGGGATGGTGGGGGGGGGGTCTCTCTCAGTTCTGAGCCTCGTCTTCAGGGGAGGATCTCCCACCTGCCCATTCATATTCTTTAAACTTTGAGGCTGCGGGATGCAAATAGGCCTGTGGTTCTTTGTTCTTGGTGCTGAGAGAATTCTTTCCTTTAACCCTCTCAGGAGGCTTTGGGAGGTAGGAACCACTATGCCCTTCCACAGGTGAGACAGAGAGGTAAAGTGACTTGCCTAAGGTTGCACAGCTGGTAGGCAGTAGAGGAGTTATCTCTAGTTTACTCCCTGGTATTTTCGAATCAAGTCCAGGACACCTTCCTGACCTTACCCTCGGGGAAAGGTCTGCCTCAACTGCCTCCACACTTGCCTCAGGTGCCCCAAGACCCAGGCAAACTGGGCTGCTGCACAGACACCACACGTGCCCTCACTTTCCTGCCCCCCCAGGTCTTTGTTGGTGCTGACAGCCCTTTCCTGTTCCCTCCTGCCCAGAACCCACCCATCCTCTGCAGCTCAGCCCAGAGACACCCACAAGGTGACCTCCAAGACAGCTCTTAATCTGTCAGCTTCTCAGCCCTGACCCACATTGCCCCAGGCCCACCCCTGCCCTGGTCCTTTAACCCTCCATCTTACCACATCAGCGCTCAGGTTGGCCGCGCAGTACTCCTGACTGGGCTCTCCACAGCCACTAACCCAACTAGCCAGGCAACTGCCTAGCCAGAGGCCAGAGTGCCCTTTTAAAATGCAAAGTACACATCATACCCCCACCCTGCTAAACCCCTAGAGGCTTCATCTAGGCTGAAGACCTAATTCCTCACTGGGCCCCTCCTCAGCCCCCCTGCACCCTTACTTCTCCCTTCCGGGTCCAGCATCCTTCCACACTGCTTACCCCCTGTCCTCTCATTCACCACCTGCCCCTCCCCTCCATGGGGCTCCCTCAGACACCATGTCCTCCTTGGCCCTGCTGGATTGGCCCTGCTGGAGGCTCCCTTTGTCCCATGGGCTCCGGAGCAAGTCACATTTACGCTGGGCTGTGTTTGGGCAGCCACTGCGGTTTACTTGTCTTTAGACTGTAAATCTAAAGACAGGGGTAGAGTCCTCTTTTTGCCAAGTCCTGTGGTGAATGATCATTTTGAATTGCAAATTCAGGGAAGCAGCTTCAATCCTGCCGGGACTTGTCTCCCCTGTCTCCTCTGCCAGTGGGTAAACCCATCATCACCTAGCACCCTGCCCACACCTGCAGTGCTCACAATGTATTTGTTGAACGAATGAATGGGAGTCTTTCTTAGACGCCCCCAGCAGTCTAAGCAGGCATGATGTGCGCCAGGCATCGGCCAGATGCTTCATGTTTGTCATCTTAAACACAAGCTGTATCTCCAAATACACTCTGGGGCTGGAGGCCCATCGCTATCTGACCTTTCAACTGCCCAAGACTGTGTACACACATCTCTTTGTCTACCTTTTCTCAAATGAATTTCACCATTTTCCCTTTATTCCAATTTCTTCATTAAATAATTTTTGTTCTATTATGCCACGTGCAGCTTTATAAACCACTTCAAATTTTTCCCTTAGGAGAAAAAAATTTATATACATAAAAATATAAAAATGTATTTGTATATTTTGTATAATTTATATATTTATATATTTGCATGTATATATATATATAAATATTTGGTCTAAATCAGTTGTTTTAAAATCTTTTAAAGCAGTGGAACTCCTTTTTCAAGCTAAATGCTGCGTGGAACCCCAATATTTAAAACCATTAGAGGGGGAACTTCCCTGGCGGTCCAGTGATTAAGACTCTGTGCTTCCAGTGCAGGGGGTGTGGGCTCGATCCCTGGTTGAGGAATTAAGATCCCACAGGCCGGGCGGTGTGGGAAAAAACCCACACAACCCCCCCCCCCAAAAAAAAATTAGAGGCAGAACTGCTCTGGTTGAAGCTGGAGGTAGGGCTGGCGGCCCAGGGTTCCAAGGAACAAAGTTTGGGAACCACTCATTAGAGACTCTCCAGGGCCCCTTCCAGACCTAAAACTCATGGACTTGTAGATGCTGGAGTGCTGGGGTGCCCATTACACAGATGGGGAAAGGGAGACCTGTAGGGCTTCAAGTGAGTGGTCCCTTCCCCTCTTTGGAGCATTGCAGCCCTGTTTAAATCCCACTTGTCCCCTCCATAGCCTTTATGTCCCTTGAGGCAGAGTGTGCCCCAAATTCCCCAGGTCAGGCAAACAGTGAACACTCAGTTAATGCCTGCTCAGTGCAGGCTTCTCTTTGTGTGGGTCCAGGCCTCAGTCTCCCTTGTCCCACTCAGTGGAGCTGGGCCTGGCCAAGAAAAAGCAGGAATGACAGACTGGAAGCTCAAGGCTAGGGGAGAAGGGCTGCAGGTCCCTGAGGCCAGCACAGCAAGGACACAACAGCAGTTCCTTCCTCTAGATTCCACCTCGGTGACACCTGGATATTTCTTTCTGTTTCACACTGAGGACTTTTCTTCAGAAACAATTTAACTGAAAAGGTTAACACATTTTAATTACCCAGGGATAGTGCTCTGAAAATTCTATAACATGTGGGCTTCCCTGGTGGCACAGTGGTTGAGAGTCCGCCTGCCTATGCAGGGGACACGGGTTCGTGCCCTGGTCCAGGAGGATCCCATGTGCCGCAGAGCGGCTGGGCCCGTGAGCCATGGCTGCTGAGCCTGCGGGTCCAGAGCCTGTGCTCCGCAGCGGGAGAGGCCACAGCAGTGAGAGGCCTGCATACCACAAAAAAAAAAAAAAAAAATTAGCACAGAGGAGCTGCCCAGGATATGTCACACATTAAAATATGACTCTGTAGAATAGAATGCATTATGAATTATTGCCTTGTGTATTTTTTGTTACATTAGTCTTTAACGTGACTACAGTTATTCATCTGCCCACCTGGAGATTTGATTTTTTAAATGCTTGAAAAAATATATCTATATTAACTTTTACATGTGCAATAGTCATCAAGTCTTGGCCAGGCTACATCCACCAGAGTGCCCAGTGTCCAGCAGAAGGAGGGGTCCCCTGCTCCTGCCCCTCAACAGCGCGTGACAGAGGTATCTTCTGAAGATTGAGGGATTCGGGGATCTGGGGCAGGCTGGGGACTGGCTGTGTCCCCTTGCTCTACCCGTCCTTTCTGTGGCCTGGGACAGCAGGCAGAAGCATGACCTGGCATGAAATTCTGGGCCTAGCCAGTCTGTGCCATGCCACCACCTGGGACCTTTCTCCTTGTGGCCTCCCCTTCCTGGAGGACATGGACTGAGTGTGCAGAGTGCAGGTGTGGGGAATGTGAACCCTAGGCACGTCTGCAGCCCCAGCCCCACTCCTCCTGCAAGGCCCATCTTGCATGCCGCATGCACTCAACTTCCCATCCGTGTTTCATGCACATATCCACTCATCCTTCTTTCTATCCCCCACTTACCCATCCATCCACCCAGTTACACCCTTTTCCCACACATTCCTTCCATCCATCTACCCATCCACATGTCCATTCATCCTTCCTCCCACCCACCCCCAACCTCAGTCATCCAGTCACACATCCTTCCCTTCACTCACTCATCAGATACTTATTTTGCTACCCATCCATCCATCCCGTCACTCATCCATCCAAACGTTTAGTCCCAGCCCTGCCATCTCTTGGCTGGATCACTGGCTCTAAAGTGCTCTCCCCACATCCACTCTGCTGCTACCTCTCCATTCTCCACAACTGCAGCTAGGGTGTCATTTCAAAAAGCATCATGCCCTGCCAGCCACTTGCTCCCCATCCATTGCCAAAAGCCAAAGCCTCCATCTCTGTGGGGTTTAACCCCTGAACTACTCTTGACTTTAATTTCCCCCTGCACCCCTTCTTGCTCTCTCTGCCTTAGTCATAGTAACTCTTTGTCAGGCCTTGCCACAGGACCTTTGCACATGCTGTCCCTGCTTCCTGGAAGGCCCTACTCTCTCTCTTTCTCAAGCCAACTCTTAATCATCTCCCAGATTATGGCTTAAGTGTCATTCCCTCAGGGACCCTTTCCTGACTGGGTCACATCCCCCTATTCTTAGTTCCCATAGCCCATGGGTCCCTCATTTAGAGTGCCAGCAACAGATGCAAATTTTTACTTGCTATGTGACCGTTTGATCAATGTCTGTCTCTCCCTCTTCTGACTCCCAGGACCTTGTTGGTCCTATTCACATTGTGTTCTCAGTGCCTAGCATATTTCTTGCACATAAGATGCTCAATGGACATTTTCTGAATGAACGAGTAAATGAATGATTGAACAAACCAGTGCCATGCCCAGTGAATGTGAATGTGGGGTGGTAGGGATACAGACATGAGAAAGAATTGGGCCTGCCTTCCCAGGGCATCAGTCTGGATGGGGTGCTCAGTCAGGCACTGACTCCAGGACAGGAGGGAAACGTTGGGGGCCTAAGAGAGCAGTGGGGCCCTTCTGAGTGCTCAGGATGGATGAGACCCCTTGGGCTGCAGGGTCAGGAAGACTTCCTCCCTCTGTGGAGTGATCCCCCACTACCAACCCACCCTGGCTGCACCTTTTCTGAGCCCCTTTTGTGTCCCAGCTGAGCCCTGAGTTCATTCTCAGAGTACCTGCTGCTCAGTCTGGCCACCACTGCTGGGCCATCAGCTCCTCCCTGAGGCAGAGGTGGGGTCTATCTGATGCCCTGGGCAGCCCCCACCCCTTGGCCCTAGCCAGACCAGATATAGTTAGCTAGGAACCCCTACCCCAGCTCAGAATGAGCCCTGGAACTATGTCAGCTCCATCTCCCCGGGGGTTTATTAAGGATCTTTTCTCTGGGCTAAGCGGCATTTGTGTGATAATCAATTGTAATAAGTGTCATTGTAAGGGGACTGACCTTGCAGCTGGGCTTTCCTGGCTTAAAGAAAACCAAGACCTTCCTGAGGAGAGCCAAAGGCAGCGGTGGGGGGGGGGGGGTGGCAGCAGAGGGAGGGGCTCTGGACCTTTGGCTATATCCATCCGTTAAAGGCAGGCAGACCTCCTTCTTGATGAGCCTCATGTGGGGCCTGAAGGGGTCTTGGCCTCCTGGTTCTGCATGCAGCCCGCTCTTCATCCTACCCTCTCCCCATTGGTCTCTGGGTGCCAAGCAGCACCTTCACTGGCAGTCATCAGGTTCAGTGAGCCACAGCGAAGGGATCCAGGCAGGTATGGATATGAAAGACAAAATGCAAGAGCACGTGGTGGAAGACAGTGCAGGCTTGAGCCGGCAACAGTGGCCCGAGCCCCATCACTTGACACGCCCATCCCTGCGGGGCAGCCGGCCTCCCCACACAAGTGGTTCCATCTCGTATGCTAAGAGTCCCAGTGAGGAGGACACTGGGCACCTCCTCTCCACTTAGGCCGGCCCTGGAGGCTCTTTGGCTGCTTGACCGTCACTAGGGGTCCAGGTGCACAGATGTGATGGTGCAATGTGCAGGTGGGACACGAGGAACCATGGTGAACCTGTCCTTGCTCACCAAGGAGCTCCTGACTCATGCAAAATAGCCGCCACCACACAAGGATGAGGACGTGGCATCAGCCCCATTTCCTTTCCTCCCCCCTCCAAATGGCACGGAGGGAGAAAGGACAAAAATAGCATCTCACTGAGCCACTGGCAATCTGAGGGCATTTTCTGTTCTGAAGCTCCATCAGCTCCTCTCCTTTAGCCCCATGACATGCACAGTGCATGGAGGGAGACACGTCTCAGAGCGAAGTCTCAAGATCGGAGCCCCTAGGCCTCATGAAACGACCCTGGCCAGTCAGTGCCATTCCCACGAATAACGCTGATAATAAGATCAGCATCTACTGAGCATTTTCTAGGTGCCAGGCCCTGTGCTGAGCTCCACTCTTTCTGTGGATTATCTCCTCTGATCCCGCCCCTCGCCTTCTGGCACCGGTCACTGGTGCCATCCAGATGATAACAGGCGTGAGAACTTGCATGTGGGAGGCAGGAAGCGTTGGATCAAGGATTCGAATGCAAGCAGCTGGACTCATGTGGAAAATGAGAAGCACAGTACTTACGAAGGGTGAGAGAATGAGGCATGTACTGTGACTTCTGGGTGGCTGGAGCTCTGTAAGTCCCAGAAATAGGGAGATTGGTTGGCATTCAAACCCTGGCCTGCCTACTAGCCAGCTAGCTGAACAGCTAGCTGAATGTGTGAGATGCAGAGGAAGAATTAAGTGGTTGGAAAAGTGGTAACACTTTCTCCTGAACTGTTGTCAGCCTCTCTCAGGTTTGTTTTGTTTTTTCCACCATCATGGGCAGCTCCTTTAAGAGATCTTGTCTAGGCCCTGACTGACCATGGTCTCCCCCCTTAACAGTGCTGGGTGTCCAGCTGGGTGCACTCGGGAGGTGCCCTGTTCACAGCTGGCCTTCACACATGAGTAGCCCTCTGGAAGGGTGGTCACTTCTGAGATGGACGGAGCAGAGCCTGAGGGCGTGGTTGAGTGGGTGAATGGTGGGGCCCCCCAAAACACTCTCCTTGAACCACAAAGACCAGAAGCCAGTCCAGAGTAGCTTTGATATTTCAGCCTGGGGGGTGGTAAGGATGGAATGGAACAACCAGTACTTTCCAGAAATAGCCTCACCCAGGATTGCAGATGCAGGGACAAGGCTTCACAAGGCCTGCCCCTCAAGGGCTGTCTCATGGAGGGGGTGGCATGAGAGGGGGCCCGAGTGAGGTCCCGGTCGGCCTCACACCCTCGCTGCTGCTCAGCACCCCTTGCAGCCGCTTGCACGGCTCTCTGTTCAATGGCAGCTAAACCCTAACCCAGAGGAGGCCGAACTGGGTAATCCATGTTGTATTTATAGCACACCTTCCCTGAGAACACCAAAACCGCCACCAAGCAGGCTGTTTCCCCCAGAAGCTACATCCCAGGGGAGGAGGTTTGTCATCCTTCATAAGGAAGAGGTAGGGATCAGCAGTTGTAGGTGCTGGGCCTGTTTGCTTGTAATCTTAAACTCTCCTGCAGCCCTTACATAAGACAAAATGAAGCTTCTCACTGCTTTGGAGTTTCCAAGAGATGCCTAGTAACCGTCAGCAAAGCATGGGGGAATAGAAAAGATGAGACTTTTTTTTTCCTTGTGCCGCAAAGGTGTCTTAAAACCAAGTTGGCATCTGCCATAAAGCTTAGAGGTTTAGCCCACAGCCGAGCCCTTGCCTCTGTCCACATGGGGCAGAAGTAATCAATATCATATTACAAAAGCTCTTGACCTCACTTATTCCCATGGATGCTTGGGGAATCCTTAATATTCAGAGCTTTTAAAATGTGTGCCTGGCATATTTAATGAGAAGCTTCTTGGTGGGTTCGGCTCCCGGTGACACTTAGAAAGCCTGGCTCTCCACCCTTCCCAGGGGGCTGCCACCCTGGCTGAAGAAAGGGTCTGGGCTCTGGGGAGGGGACTGTTGGATGAAGTGGGGCAGAAAGAGTCATGGGGAACTGCAGAAAGGGGGGACATCAGTGAGATGTGTGTGTGGCATACACTAAGTACTCAGTGAAAGGCAAGTATTATTTATCATTATTACAATCCTTAGTGCAGCTGTTTCGTCCTTAATTTGGGGTCTCCCTGATGCTGAGAGAACAGCCGCACAGTGAGCCGACTGACTGCTCGGTGATGGACAAAGGCCCTTCCATTTGGTGTGACTTTCTCAATCCATGGGGCACAGAGTGGGGAGGAAAAGAGAGGCCTCCAGAAACTTCCCCAGGACTGACCTAAGCAGGAGGACAAAGCCCCAGGAGCCTCTTTCAAGCCTGAAATCACACACTGCCTACAGGAGGCCTCCTCTGATTGCCTCAGCTGGATTGGGGCTATCCTCCCTCGGGACTTCCACTGACACAGACAGCTTTGTCCTGGAGTTCCACGGGTGCCCTTGATGCTCTGAACTGAGTCTGTGACTGCAATCACTGGTTCCTGCTCATGGCAACCATGGGACTGGCAGATGAGGGAGGGGACACCATGTAGTTGATAATCACACACGTTTGCCACTGATGTGGGTGCCTCCTGTCAGCTGTGAGGCTCAGCCATTTCCTTTATGAAATCCTTTAATTTTCTCTTTCAGGATGCTCAGAGAGCCTCACTTTCTCTTCTCTGGGACGATTTTTGCCAGATTTATTTTCTCTTTAATTATGATCCTTGTGTCACATCAGAGCTTGAGGGAAGAGTGGATTGTTTATTTAAGGTGATGGTTTTCAGGTCCTTGTGGGCCTAGGGAGATGGGAAGACCAGGTGACTGCCGCCTGGCTTGCTGGCCTAGCTGGAGACCCTTCCCACTGCAAGGAGATTCTCCCTGGTCACACTGGCATTGTTTCCGCCAGCTTTGTCATCCACCAGGGGCATGGGTCGAGAGTAAGTGCCTTCACCTTATCCACAGTCCCCTTCGGTCATGGTTTACGGTTGCCATGGCCACACCCAAGGATGCTCCTCTTGATGGCTCCCAGCAGTAACAGTTTCTCTAAAGCTGTCACACCTATGGCCTTGGTTGTCTTTCTCTCATTATTAATTGAGATATTGAGAGCCAGTTCTCTGTGTGGGCACCAGGCAGCAGTTTGCCACATCCAGCTGGTTCTCTGTAGGGGCCATGGTGGCTCTTCTCGAAGCCGGAGCCCCAAGGCTAATTATAGGTTCACACGCCACAGAGCTGATCCCCAGGTCCCTGCAGAGGGGAACCTCTTGCCAACATACAAGGCATTTCAGCTGCAAACTGTATTCTATTAAGGCCACACTTGGCTTCATTGTGGCAACTTTCCAGCTAGAAGGGTTTATCTGGAAGATACCGTTTTGTTTTCTTTCTTTTTTTTTCTGGAAATGGCAGGCAGCAACAAAGTGTTCATGAAATATTTTCAGTGTTCAGATTAATTAGGAGTCAGATTTATGAACATGGCTAAGAAGGAGCCCAATCCCCTGTGCTGGCTCTGCTGTGTTAATCTAGCCCATGTTATTTTTAAGCACAAATATCAAAATGTCTTTTGACAAATGAGATGTGAAATGAATGAGTTTTGCACATAAACTTTTAGTGCAAATATGTATTTGGCTACATTGGGCATGTATGGAGCATAGGAAGGCTTTTCTGGCCTGGCTGTGCGGTAGCTAAAGTATGAAGTTCTGAGTAAGTACCCTCATCCCTTTCCTAGCGTTAGTAAAGAGGCTTGCTTAAAAAACACAGCAACACAGTGTTGTCTGGGGCTTCTGACTTCCTCCCAGGAGCAATTGCTTAACAATTGTCTGGGGAGGTGGGCTGGGACCAACTCTGAGGTTGCCAATCTGAAACAGCTAGTGTATCCACTCAACCCAGGCCTTATGTGACCTCTTTAATTAGAAACTCAGTTCTGGGTTTGTCTTGGAGTTGGGGTGGGGCAGAATTCATCTTCCTCCCTTGAGAGCTGGGTTATTCCCTTTGTCCCTCCAGATCCACCCGTCGGCTTTCTCCACTCTGCTTTGAGCCCCTGGAAGCTGGCTTGTATAGCCTGCATCACCTGGTACCCTTACCCTCCATGCCCAGGAAGGTTTGGCCAATGGGAGGCCCTGACAGGGAACTGGAGGGCAGGAGAAGAGTGAGGTTCTTGCTGGGCTACTGTGGGTCGGCTGTGTCCCTCTCCCAAGGCCTCAGCTCTTTCAGGCAGGCCTCTCCATCCAGCTAACCTCTCTGGGTTCTGCTAATTGCTCCCTCCCCTTGCCCCTTTCAGGCCCTTTTAGGCCAGTGGCTCTCAGTGCTACTAGCCCTGGGGACCAGTTCTCATCCTTAGCTGTCCTAACCTTGTTCACACCTTTAAAAAATACTCTCACTGCGTCTCCTCCATGACTCTGCTTGAGTGTGCCATCTGCTTCGCCAGCATCCTCACTGCTATACTCTGCAAACACCCTTGCCTGGTAACCAAGGGGCAATAGTCCTTCCTCGTCCCCTCCCCTCTAAGCTGCTAAGAACTGAGAGTGGAGTGAGGAGAGTGGGGACAGCGGGCGGGGGGAGCAAGACTGAGGTCACCGCCTCGAGCTCCCTTTCTGACTCACGCTGGTGGTGGCTCTGAGTGATTGGTTGGGCTGCTGCATCCCAGGGAGGCTCGGGAGGCCCAAGCACTGCTCGACAACACAGCCCTATAGAAAGGTTACTAATGCTGTGACTCATAACATAGTCTGCAGTCTTCATTCCGTCCACAGCCCACAGGCTTGACAGCCTTGAGTGGTGAGGCGAGATGGGGCACTTAAGATGGTATGGGTCCCTCCTTGGCATCAAGCCATTCAGGTATGTTTGTGGATTAGAAGTCCTCTAATCCACTTCTCCATGCCCAGAGTGGGACACAGAGGGGCCCACAGCACAGTGATTCTCCCAAGAGCTCACCTGGAGAGTGGAGGTTACAAGCCTTTTGGTCTTCCAGCTGAAGGCCCCACCTTACTGGCCTTCCAAACTGGAGATGGAGAGAAATTTGGGGTTCTTTCTGAGATATGTCTGCATGGTTACTGGCCTGTTCAGGAGCTAGCAATGGTTTTGGGGCAACAGAGACCTTAGGGGCCACCAGACTCCTATCCTAGTTGCGCTGCCCTGTCAGCCCTGGTGGGAGCCCAGCTGGCTGTGCTTTCTCCAGGGAGGGCAGAGGAGTCGCCTGCCTGGGCTGCTGCCCTTATCCACGTGGGCATTAATATGCTGTCCTGTGGCTGGCAGGTGCCATCAGAACTGGGCTAACCTGAGGACCTTCCAGAAAGAAGGGCACTGTCCATGCCACCTTCCATGGTTGGGTTCCTGCTATAGCGATGAGTTACCGTGGAGCCTCCTTGTGGTCGAGCCCAGAGACTGGACATCTGACCAGCCATGGCAGGCATAGTCAGGTCAGCCTTGGTTAGGCTCAGGGGGTCAGGCTCTGGCCAGGGGGCAAGGGAGATTCAAGCAGGAATGATCTCTTTTCACATAGCGCTTCCTTGACCAAAGGCTTTAATGATCCCTGTTGCTCCACTCAGCATTCAAGGCCCTCCACAGCTTGCCAACCACCAGGCACTCAGCTTCATCTCCCTCAACCTCTCCTCTTTGGCCAGAGCAGATAATGGCCTTGGTGATAACAATGAGCCTTATACAGCAATTTCCATTCTGAGTTCCCTCTGAGGTCAGGGATTACTAAGTATTTCTGAAAGAAGTACTTTCAGAGATGGTAAGCCACTTGCCTAAAGTCACACAGCCAGTAAATGAAGGAGGCACAATGCATATCTGGGCTTCTGGCCTTCCAAATCCTCTGCTTTGCCGCTCTACTCATGGTCTAGGGGATATCCCAGAGGAATATTCCAGCTCAAGACACACATGTTTACTTGCTAGTGCCCAAGGGGATGGGGCAGAAGGGTGTTTTCTTCATCAACTAAGCCAGTCACCCTGCAAGTGAGTAAGCGCTTTTCCAGTATACGTACTGTGTGCTAGTCAGAGATGGCTACGTGCCCCATGATTCAGGCTCCTCTTCCACCCTGAATAGATGAGGCTGGATAACAGTTGCCAAGCTGAGGACATTTTCTAGCCTGCCTTGCATCTGTTGAACAATCTGACTGAGTTCTGGCCAATGGATGAGGGTGGAATTAACATTTACCAGGCCTGGCCTTTAAAAACTTCCTTTGTCATTCCCCATATCAGCTTTTCTCTGAGAGAATTAAGCCCTACCAAAATGATCTGAGTGGCCATTTTCTCAATCTTACAAGAATGACAGATAACTAGATCCATTCTAAATGCATAAGAAAGAAGTCAATTCATCACATGCAATGTGTGCCTTAGAGCCCTAGGGCTTGGTTTGCTCAGGGAACTGGGTTGAGAAGAGCTGCTTCCATTCTCTTTTCCCTTGTTTGTGGGCTGTATGTTGATGCCCAGAGTGAGCTTGGAAGCCACCTCTTAAAGATGGTAGAATTTCTGTCAGCCTGAGTCCCTGAATGACTGCATGGAACAGAGCCACTCCTCCCACCCCCCCACCCCCGTGATGTAAACCAGAAATAATACATTTGAATTGTGTTAAGCCTCTGGCATTTTGAGGTTTTGCACAGAAACTGGTATTATCTTAAACTAATATGGGGGAAAGCTCCAAGACAGGTGGGGGAGTTTGGGGAGAGGACCTCCACAGGTTCCCAGCTGACCCACCTTCCCCCACAGTCTGGGGGAAGGTCTTGTGGACCCTAAGGGGGACGAGGCCTCCAGATGTAGCCAGCAGTCTGAGCCACATGGAGAAGCTCCCACAGGGAGTATAACTTCGTGAGAAACAACTGAACTGACGTGGAAGACAACTGGCAGGGTCTGAAGGCTTAAGAATCAGCCAGGGAGGGAGGCTAGGATGCCTGTCTCCTCGGATTCAGCAGGAGATCCCAGGAGCCTGCATCCTTATAAAGTGCTGATGCTGGTGGCAGGTGGTCTGTACTTTAAGAACCATGAGAGTAGGGCATGACAGTGTGCTCCCTGCCCCCCAGTAGGTTTATATACGACTGTCCCAGAGCCCAGCCTCCCAGTGATGCAAGGACAGTAGAGATGCTCTCTATGGGACTGTGCATCAAACAAAACTGAGAGGGAGTGATGAGCCTAAAGTCAGACACAGAGAGTGAGTACTGGGGCTGAGCTCATTTCTGAGGCCCCATCTTTGAGTTGGGAGTGGGGGATGCCTTGGGAGGAAGGGCACATTGGGCAGTAGGCCCTTCCACCCTCCATAAAACCTCACCACTGCTAAGCAGCCCCTCCTTCTCCAGACCTGCCTGCTCTGCAGTCAGTCCATTGTCCTTACTCTCTGTTCTCTGACTCCCTTCTCAACATCACTCCCTTCCCCTTCCCCCAACCCTCTCAGCTCCCTAGGAGAGCAGGCCTTAACCTCTGGGTGCCCTTCTAACAATAGCAGGGCTCCATCCTCACCCCCAACCCCCCACCACGAGGGCCTAAAGCAGACTGGAGTGGTGAGTTATAGCAGAGCTTGTGTCTAGGACCAGCCTGGAGGTAGCCAAGGAGAGCAGAGCCTACACAGCCAGGCCACCCTTGTTGGCTTGAACAAAGTATGTCCGTTCAGTCCAGTCAGGCACCAGCCAGACTTACCAGACCTGAGTTGTAACCACCTCCTCTCGCTCTAGACTGGGTGCTAGTGCCCACCCTTTAGGCGCTAAGGGTTCCAGGAGAAAAGCAGGCCCACTGCCGTCGGAGGGCAGCCCGCAGGGTTCAGTTCTCCCAACGCAAGGAGGGCTCCCCTCCCTCCAGCCCGTGTGTAGCTGGAAGTCGCTGGCTGGGCAGCGCGCACACTCATAAACACACGTCCCGAATGCTCCAAGCGGCCAACAGTGAAGGCAGGAAAACAGCAGGAAGAGCGCAGAAGCGAGGCTGCGGAAAACGCTCCCGGGCGCACCCAGATGAACCACCAAAGACTCTGCATCCGCAAACTACCCGAGCTGGACCGCCCCTCCGGCGAGAGCCACCCCCGCGCGAGCGCGCCCTCTCGGCGCCGCCCTTACCTGAGCCGTGCCTCTGGCGCAGAAGGACCGCCTCACGGGGTGGCGGCGACGCTGAGGAAGCAGCGGTCGCGGCCGCGACAGTGGTGGCGGCTGCGTGGGCCGCGGAGTTGGCGGCGGCCTCGGGGACTCCGGGACCCGGGGCGGCGGTAGGGCTCCCGGGAGGCGGGCTTTTGTCGCCATGGCCGGGCTCCGAGGTGGCCCGGCCCGCGGCGCCGACGTTGTTGGCATTGGCGGCGCTGGCGGGACCGTGGCGACGCGGGCCGCTGCTCTGAATGTGGGACACGGCTTCGGCGGCCTGCATGTTGGGCGGCGCGAAGCGTGAGAGCACGCGCAGCAGCGCCTGGGCCTTGTGTTCCTGCGTGTCGTCGTCGCTGTAGTCCGACACGCGGCACTCGTAGACGCCCTCGTCCTGACGCCGCACGGCCGACAGCCGCAGCCGGTGCGAGATGTCATTGCCCTGGACGCGCACGGTCTGCAAGAGAGCGGGGGGCTGGGGTCAGAGGCCGGGATGGGCAGGCCCGTAATCCGCGCTCCTGGCCAGCGTAGTGCAGCTGTGCCCAGCCCCGCAGGGCGCTCCCAGGCCACAGCACCCCAACACTTCTCAGACCCGGCTCTGCCCATCATCACGATTCAGGTTTCCTTCACCCCCGTGGCTCACCAGTGGTATGGAGCTCCCAACTCTGAGTGGACCCTGGGTGGCCCTGCCCATTGCATCGAGTCTCCAGCTGCCCCATATCTTAAAGGAGTGCCTCAGGTTGCACCCACTGCTCATACAAACCTACCTTCGCGTCTTCCCATAGCTTTCCCTTCAGAGCCGCAGAACCCACCCCTTCTTCCTCCCTCTGGCACCTTGGAGAAACCTCAGGCTCGGCCCCGCATCCACTGTGAGGTATGGCCTTACGTCCGGTCCTCCACATCTACTCGCACTAACGTTCCTTAATTCTAGAATCCGGTGGACCGGGGTGGTGTCCGTAGGAAAGCCGCCTTGCCCTCAGAGTGCGCATATATACCTGCTCCCGGCTCCAGCCCTTCTCAGCTAACCCTCCGCCCTCCCAAGGAGGCAGGTGATGCAGAGGCTGCTGCCGGACCCGCTCAGTCCCTGCTACTTATGAACTTGCCTCTCCGCGGCAGCATGAAGCTCCGGACAAAGCTCATCTCCCTGCCGCCTGGTGGAGACGCCAGGGAGCAACAGCTTTGTAGCCCTCACCGAGCTCCCAGAGAACCGTCACCTCTGAACCGAGCATAAGACCTGGTCGTCTCCAGGCCCTGATACTTCCACGCTCCAGCTGGGAAAGCTTGGGCACGTCTCCTCCCCAACACTGGCAAGACTCCTCCCCCTACCACAACTCCCCAAGCCAGCCCACAACACCCCGGCACCGCGACCCGCAACCCAGGCGGAGGAGAGGGCTGCAGCGGAGCGCCAGGTGTGTGCAGGGCACGAGTGGGGGCCACAAGCCTAAGCACCGGTCGCAGCTAGGGCAAGGAGACTGAAGGGGAATTTTACAGGTGACTGTACAGAGGAGGAAGGAGATTCAGGCCTGGGACCCTTGATTTACACGAAAGAGAACCCTATCCGCTACCGGTGACGGACGGCGCTCCGACACGCCAAGCAGCCGACAATGCAAGGCTGCGAGCACGGCCCTACACCGCACGTCCGCTGAGCCTTTCTAAAAGGGAGGAAGCTGCGGGGCGCAAAGCGGCCAGAAGGGGTCTCCCGCGGCCCGCGCTGGGCTCAACACTTACGCTGATTTTAGTTGCGTCCTTATTTGTTACCTAAAATGCAAAGAGGGAGAGAGAGATATTAGGCTGTCGGCCTTCAGGCTCAGGGAACTCAGATGAGCCTCCTGCAAGAGGATCCTCCGCAGGCGGGCTGGGACTCGAAACCGCTCGGGAGGTAGCCACAGCTGAGGGCACGAAGGACATCAGGATTTTCAGGAGTTTTACCCTGAAGGAAGCAGGGCTTGCAGCTAGCATGGCGCCCGGCCAAGGAGGGGCTGCCCTAGCACACCTGCCTGCCAAAGAGGGGAGGCTGGATTGCCACCCGGTGGGAAGAAAGGCCAATTTCCCTCCGGAGGAGCATCCTCATTCCCTGCTGTGTTTCTCTAAACCCCTTGGATGGAGGGGCTGGTGTATCTGGACAGGACCCAGTGGGAGACGTGAGCAGCAACTAAGGGTGGGACTCTGGGTAGAGGGTAGGTAGGTGGTGTGTGTGTGTGTGTGTGTGTGTGTGTGAGAGAGAGAGAGAGAGACAGAGAGAAAGAGAGAGAGAGAGAGAGAGAGAGAGAGAATGAGAATGAGAGAGCGCCAGTGCTAGAGACTGTGGTTTAAGAGGCAGATGGGCAGTGGGGGAAGTCCCTCTGATCCTGCGGGGGCTGGAGGTAACCTGTACACCGTGCTCTGCCGGCCTCTGGAACGCAGCCCAGAGGAGCTTAACTCCTTGGCCCTGTGCCCTGGGGACCTCAAAGTGGCAGAGGGCAGGGAAAGCCCGGCCCCAGCAAGGGGTCTTCTTTCAACACCCAGCACCCATCAGCCTCTGGGCCCGCAGCCAGCAAAAGCAGGTGAACTGGATGAGGTGCGGCTTCTTAGGGGCTAGGCGTGGAGTTCGGGGAGGTTTCCGGCGAAGGAAGTGAATTAACAGGATCTGGGGGTAACAAATGCTGCTGTTGAAGGTGCTGTGGACATGGGGAGGGTAGGAAATGGGTTGCACCACAGGGCGGCGCCCTGCCTTCCTCGCCCGGGTTACCCCAGCCGCCCGACACGAGCCGGGTGAGCACGGGCGCCGCGTGGGCGGCAGGTTACCTTGCTCCGGGCGCCGGGCACGCTAAGCGCCAGCTCGTGCAGCAGCTCCCGGGGCGGCTCCTTGAGGTACCACCACTGAATCTCCAGCGAATACGAGGTGGCTCCGCTAGCCCGGAACGCGCAGGGCATTTCGATGTCGTCTCCCTCCCGTACTGTCACATCTTTGGGGACTTCAGTAAATGTAGCTGGGGGCGGGGGAAGAGAGAGGCGTGACCAGCTGTGGGGCGGAGGCCTGGGGCAACCCCAGGAGAGACGGTCGGTCCCCGGCTCGCTTGGCCGTGTGCTTCCCACCCCCCAGCTACTAGTGTGGCCCAGGCGCTGGCAAAGTTCGGTCGAGCAGCTGCCGGGCCGCAGGGGAGACCGGCTACAGCTGCAGGCTGCTTCCCTCCAGATCGCGAGGGGCAGCAGGGGCGGCTTACGCTTCTTCCCCGCGCCTGGCCGCACTATCAGAGCCAGGCTGGGGCGCGCCAGCTCCCGGCACCCCGCAAGCAGCCTGTCCGCTGTTGGAGCCCCGGTCCGGCTCCGAACGACCCGGGCGCGGGCGCCAGCGATGCGGCGACCCTTTGCCTCTCTCCACCCCCTACCCCGCCGGGCCCGGGCTGCACACCGGGATTGCTGGAGACTGTGAAGCCTTCCCCTTCTCTTTCTCCTCCTCCTCGGCGACAAGGGCAGGCTGGCTCTGGCGGCCCCGGCAAGCACCCCCGAGCCCCCAGCGGCAGCAAAGTTCCCGCGCTCACCGTCGGCCACGAAGAGCAGCAGGGCGTGCAGCAACAACGACGGCAGGTATCCGGGGGCACCGAGCCGGTTCCTCTGTTCCATCTCCCGCAGGGGGCGCGGCGGCGATGGGAGCGCGGGCGCGGAGAGGCGGCTGTGGCGGCAGCTCGGGCTCGGATCCGGCTCGGGCTCGGGCTAGGACGCCTCCGAGCCTGCCATGGCCCCGCGCGGCGCTCCCTCCCCCGGCCGCCGGCGGCCGCCAATCAGCCCCGCTCCCTCGCCGGCTTGCCCGGCGCGGCTCCGGCTGGGGGCGCTGCTCCGGGTGCGCAGAACGCGAGGTCCCGCCGGGACGCTACTGGCGATCGGTCCGTGCCTCCCTCTCTCTGGTTATACACTGGACCGATGGGGACCCGCAATTCAGTCTTTGCCGGGCGGGCCGGTCAGGGGCTGGGCCGCCCCGGGACCCATCCCTGGCCAAGAGAGTGTGCGCCTCGGAGCCGTGAGCTTCTGCCTCTCAGTTTCCTTCTGGTTTGGCTCCCGACTGCCACCTCCTCCGGCTCCCGCCCAGCCCTCCCGCTGTCGCCTCCGCCGGTCCCTCCTCGGCTCTTTCTGCAAGGCAAGTGGGCGCTCAGCCGCGGCGCGCAGACCTGGCGTCCGACCCAGCGCAGCGCCGGGGAGAGAGGGTCCGGCGCGGCCGACCCAGAGCCGGAGAGAGGCAGGAGTGGGGGAGGGGAAAGAGAAAGGGAGGGGGCTGTCAGTGGCTGGGCACTGTGCCACCTCCACCGCTGCATCACCCCTCCCTTCCCCTCCCCTCTCCTCCCCTCCCCTCCCCTCCCCTCCTCTCCCCTCTCCTCCTCTCTCCTCCCCTCTCCTCTCCCCTCCCCTCCCCTCCCCTCCCCTCCTCTCCCCTTCCACAGCAGGCACCGCCCCCGCCCCGGAGCGCTCCCCCCCCACCCCGGTCGCTTGGAGGGACCACAGTCTCTCTGGTTGGAGCGCAGCTGCGCCCCGCACCCGCTTTGGCTGGGGGTCCTCCCACCAAAACTCTCCCTTGCTTCTTTCCAGCCTCCAGAGCCGGAGACAGCCGCTTATCCCTGCCTCCCGCGGGTTCCGAGGCCCTCTCCGCAGACCCCCGCCCTCAACTTCTTACCCCGGTTTGGGCAATAAGCTGCCCCGCTCTTTGTCCCAGGCCCAGGCCATGGCGGGTGGGTGGGCGCCGTGGGCCCGGGAGAAGGGCGGAGCGCTGTGCTGGGCCGGGGACGAGGCTGGGTGACGGCGGTAGCGCCGGGAGTCTGCAGTGTGCGAACGAGAAGTGAGCGCAGAGCGCCCGGCGAGCAGGTGCCAGTGGCGCGGAGAGCGCAAGAGCGAGCCAGAGAGCAGCAGCCGTGAGTGACGGCAGAGGCGGCGGGGGTGGGGTGGGGTGGGGGAGCGCCCGGCACGACTCAAGGCCCCGGAGGTTTCCGGGCGGGGGTGGGGTTCCTGCACCTTGTTCGCTGACCCCTGCGTCCCCACTTGTTCTTCGCGGGTCGCGGCCCTCGCTTTACCAGGTGCAGGGGAGTATCCCGAAGCGGCAGGAGGCAAAGGTCGGGTCCACAGCCGCGTTCCGGAGCCCATCCCCTGGCTTCTCATCCCCCCGCAACCCGCACCTCTCACAGCTTTCACCCGGAGCCTTCTCCCTCCTCAGCCGTCTGCGGGGGTGCAGTCTGGTCCCCAAAGGGAAGCGTGGGGTGGGCTTGTGATTTGGAGGGGCACCTTGCTGTAGGGGCGACTCCCACACCTCGGCTTGGCTCTCTCTTGCTTCCCTTCCTCAAGGGAGACCCCAGTCCGTGGAGTTCAGTATCTCTGTCGCTATCCCTGGTCTCTAACCTCTTAGCTCTGACCTAAGGTTGGGGTGAGAGGAGCTCCTGCAGATTCACGAGGCTGCTATCCCTGCTCACTAACCTTCCTGGAGGCTCTGCCAGAGGGCTCCCCAAGAACTAAGGAGAAGGAAAACGACTGGGCAAATACCAGCAGCTGACCTGGTCCAGGATGCTCACGGTTGGGGGTGGGGGGAAGCGGGGGGGGGGGGGGGGAAGAAGCCGTAGGCCCTTTCTAAGCCATGTCTTTACCAGCGGGGTGCCCTGGGCAGGGCCATTTACCCCTCCTAGGCCTGGGTTTCAGCATCTCATCTGGGCCAAGGAGTCATTCCTACCCACTCAGACCACTGTTGCTCATCTATTGAGCCCTTGTTAGCCAAGGTCTCTGGCTACGAAGGGAGGAATGTCTAGGGACTTCCTTTTCTTCCTACAGTTTCTCTCCAGGTGCCCCAAGGAAGCAGTTGCCAGCTGCCTTCTGCCCTTTCAACTTCCCCCACCCCCCACCCCCCAAGAGGGGACTTTCCCTTGATAATTCCACCTTCCTTTAGAAACTACCCTTGGATCGCTTAATGTAAAACCCTGCAGGGCCCCATTGCTGTCCTCAACTTCTAAAGGGAGGGGGCAGACTTGCACTGTACTACACAGACTCAGGACACCAGTGGGATTCTAGGAAAGCAGATTCATTTGGGGGCTGAGTCCAAGCAGGATTATGATGGCAAGAGCTGCCTGCTGTGCAGTGGCCTGCCTGGAGATGCAGCGATCTCCTGTCCTGATACCAGCTCCAAGTCAAGCTGGATGGCCAGTGATCAGGGATGCACATGGGGAGAATTCCTGCAGCTAGAGGGAGTTATACCTCGCTTACTTTAAGGTTTGTGAATCTTGTAAACCTGTACCACCTTGTGGGGTAAGGTGTTTCTTTCCCACTGCATGAGTTGGTGTTATTATTAATAAGAATAATAGCTATACTTTTTTACATACTCTTCATGTACCAGGCGCTTTCCATGCATTAGTTGTCAACATGACAACTGAGCAATCCTTCTCAAACAGAATTCAGATTATTCTTCCTCTGCTCAAAACCCTGCAGCGGCTCCCTTTTCATTCAGGACAAACATCAGTGACCGTGCAGTGGTTGATAAGGTCAAACCATCTGCCTTCCACCTCCACCTCCTCTGTCCTTATCTCATGTTTTCTGTCTTTTTCCTGATCACACTCCTCTAGCCGCACTGGCCTCCTTCCTACAATACCACTCACATAGTGTATTCCCACCCCCAGGGCCTTTGTACCAGGTGTTTCGTCTGACTGGGATGATCCTTCCTCTGTTACCTGGTTCACTAACTCTGTCACGTTCTTCTGATTTTTGTTAAGAAGTCACCTCTCAATAAGGCCTGCTGGGACCACCATTTTAATATTGCAATTTGCACTCTTCCACCCCCCCACCTCCAGCACTCCCAATCCCTCTTTGCTCTTCTTTTTCTCCTTTCCTTAGTGCTAACTTCCTTCCAACATACGATCCAATATCCTTATTTATGGTGTTTCTTGTTTGTGGTCTGTAGATTCTACTCAGGTGGGGCTCTTTGATTGCTTTGTTCCCTGATGTATGTCCAGCACCTAGAATAGGGTCTGGCATACAGTAGGCACTCAATACATAGTTGTGGAGTGAATGAATGAGCTCATGTAAACCCTATAACAGTGGGTAGACACTGTGATTTCACCCATCTTAGAGATGTGGTGGCTGAGCTCAGAGAGCTTGAGGAATTAGCCCAAAGTCACACAGCTAAGTGAGGCTTCATCCCAAGTCTGTCTTACTCTCGGGTCCTAATTCTTAACCCAAACACCCCTACCCCAGGTGAGACTGTGGTCCTTGTACCTGGAGTTGGTATAGAAGGTAAGGCCCCTCTGCCTTGACTGATGGCAGCCCGGTGAGGTCTGAGCTAGTTGTGCATCTTCTTCCCTGCTTTTCAGTGGTGCACAGCAGCTCTGTATCGAAAGGGTCTGTTTGCTCTTCTGTCCTGTCTCGTAGACTGTGAGGCCACGGCTGCATCTTTCTTCCCTGTGTCTTTAACTCCCAGCTGGGGCTGACCCACACGTAGGGCTCCGTGAATGTAGGAACCAGGAGCACTGTTAAGAAGTGTCAAGAAGCAGTGCTTTGCTCCTGCTTTCCTGATGGGCAGGGCAGGGACTTCTGTCTCTTTCACCTATAGCCCTTTGGCCATTTGGAGGATCGGTGAGCTGAAACCAGGCAGCAGCCCCCACCAGTCCTTGCCGATGCCTGGCTGGCCCCCGCTCCTGCAAGGAAGCCAGTTCCTTCTCACTGAGTCAGGGTGGGATGTGGTCTCAGTTGGAAGCTCTAAGGAAGGCATCTGTGATGGAGTATGTGTGTTGCTTCTCCTAAGGAAAACTACTCTCTGGGGACACAGCTACTCAACCCTACCAAATGCCAGTGTCCCTTGCGTTTCCACAAAGATGCCCTCTTTAGAGGTAATGTTGGCCATGTGAAATGAAGCTGGTTTCCCACAGATGGATTTGTGAGAGAGCATTTCAGAACCGTTGCATCCCCAGTCCTGAGTGCTCATCAGTAGGTAGTGACAACCATCCTTTGCGCTACAGGTTTTTCCCTCCCTCTCTCCATCCACAGGCTCTGAAATGCCTTCAGAATCGCTGTGTATAGGGACTTGGAGGTGAGCCCTTCTGTAATGTGATCAATAATCACTCAACCCACCTGACCCACGGTCTGGCAGTGCCTGGGGGCTTGCTTGTGCCCATCCTCAGCTCTCTAACTCACGCCCACCGTCAGCACACGCTGTTCTGATCGGGCTGTGAGTTGAGGTATGCGGTGCTTGTCAATACCATTTTGTGGATGACTTCACCGGACTCTCAAAGATGCTTCAAAAGTGCTAGTTAGAAAGACTGCCCAGCCTCTCATGAAAGCACCCTTAAATTACAGCCCTGAGTAAATGGTTTTCCTGGAACTCACTTTCAAAATTTATTTTAATGTTCAGGCCCTCTTGGAGTTTTGGTTTCGATAGTCTTCTCTCGGCTGACCTTTCCTGTCCTCCCCATACCACGTACAGCAACATTGATTTTGCGTAATGTATTTTGATTTTAAGATTCAGTCCATCCATAAACTTTTCCATCAATAATCCCGGCCACACTCTGTGTCCCCTACAGCTTAAAGGAAAAGATCAGATTTATGGGGACTTTTATTTTTGGCCAGTTTAGTCATTCACTTGCCATTAGTGTCAGGGGATAAAGGCCTGAAGTCTAGCCCCAAGAGACTCCCCTCCAAGGGCACGCCTCAGGTCAGCTGCAGCAGCTGAGGGGTGGTGGGGGTGGCAGTGGCATGGCCCTCTCTGTGCCCTGGTGGTCTCTGTCCTGGATGATGAGAGGGAGCTGATGATGGAGTGCCTCCGAGGCGGGGAGGGCAAGTGGGGAAGCTCACAGTTTGGGTTCCTGTTGCCCTCTTTTGCCCTGAATTCCAGGAGAAAGACAGTGGGGCGTCAGCCCCTGAATGGCACAGAGGCAAGAGAGGGCCCTCTGCTCTCACAGGCCTCATGGCCGCCAGGGAGGTGAGACCGCCCCTGCCTGTGTGCACACCGCAAAGTGGGCCTGACTTGCAGTCAGCTCGTTCTGGGTTGGCAGCAGTTGGGGACCCATAGCTATCAGGCCCCAGGGTCTGGCCCATGGATGCTGTGTCAGTGTCACCACGCTGGGTTCCCTGAGCCTGGGGCTATTTGTTTGCGTCAGAGACAGGATTGCTGGGACTTGGAGACTGTCTGGAGAGATGGAATAAGGGAGAGAAACTCCAGGCAGAGCCTGTTTCACCTCAAACATTTATTTAGCCAACGTGTCCTGAGAACGTCCTCATTCATTTATCCAATGCATATCTGTGGGCACCAATTTAACTGTGTGCCCGGTGCTGGGGAGCCCACAGCATCCTGCCTACATTTCATCCTGCCTGCATTTCAGCCCAGAAGGGGGCAGAGACACACCCGCAAAGAGGAAACAAAAACTAAGCCTCATCCTCTCAGCCAGTGATGTGTAATGTGCAGCCCACAGCCCGCACACGAACATGCTCTCACACACAGACACACACAGTGGGAGTCCCGGTGGTCAGGGAAGATATGAAGTGTCAGCCAGGTAAAGACCTGGGAGAGGAAGGGTGCTGTAGGCAGAAGGCATGGCAAATGCCGAGGCCAAGGGTAGGGTAA
The DNA here is from genome assembly GCF_003676395.1 of Aethalodelphis obliquidens. Lineage (NCBI taxonomy): Eukaryota > Metazoa > Chordata > Mammalia > Artiodactyla > Delphinidae > Aethalodelphis > Aethalodelphis obliquidens. Next base: position 679,385 of record NW_020837987.1, on the reverse strand, counting down.
AGGGGGTTGGAGGGTATGAGGCAGCAGAGCGTGGTGAATGAGGGGCTCAGGTGGGGCTAGGAGGCAGGGCAGGCAGGTGAGGGCATGCGGGGCCTTGTAGCCACAGTAAGGATTTCTGGGCCTAGAAGAGTGGGGCTCAGAGCCCAGTGGGAATACAAATCCAGTCCAGAGTGACCCCAGCCCTGGCAGGGGACCTTCAGGGAGGTGGCAGGTGGATCCCACCTGGGAAGACTTCCTGAACTCCTCAGCCCTGAGCGCAGGGCAGGATTTTGACTGAGTGTGGGGGCAGGGTTTGGGTGCGTCAGCATCCCAAAGTAGCTGCTGGTGCAAGGATGGGAGGTGGCAGGTCTGGGGACAAAGAGAAGAGTCCAGTGACAGCATCATCGGGTGGAGTTGAGGGACAGGACAGGCTAAGGCTTTGGGCTTGGAGGTGACAAGGAGGAAATCTGACCCTGATGGCAGCATGAGGTAGGGGTGGGAGCAGGGAAACTGGAGGTCTCAAAGATGGACAAGGTCTGGAAGCTGGGAGCAGGTGCAAGGCAGTTGCCACAGACCGCTCCTTGTTTGGACACAGCTCCAAGGAGGGGCCTTTGATGAGTCCTCACCTGTCACTGTTCTCTTCTCTCCACTCCCTTTGCACTTGAGAGTTGGCTCTGACAAAACAGCAGCACACCTGGCCCAAAAAAGGTGTGAGGGTTTCAGGTGAACCACATGGTGCCCGAGTCCCCAGCAGAGTGCCTCACCCTACCCTTCCTGGGTCCTTGACCTGCTGAGGTCTTTGGACCTCTGGGCTTGGTTGGGAAAGCCCTCAAGCCTCAGGTTCTCCAACTGCAATATGGGTTCTAATTTCTGCCCTATCTGCTCTCCCTCCCCCACCTTCCATGGAGATGCCCATGGTGCTAGGCCAGGGTTGGCAGGAATAGTAGTATGTGGGCAGGCTCCAGGGCCTCTAGATACCATCTCTGATGAGCATCATCCTCATGGCCTGGGCTATCCATTGCTCAATGGTTAAGACAAATGCAAAACAAAACAAAGCAGAGCAAGGTGGTGTCCAGGGCTATGGAGTCAGATGGGCTTTGGTTCAGATCCTGGTCTTGCCTTGGCCCTCTTGGAACCTCAGTTTTCCCATCTGTAAAAAGGGTATACCAGCCGTGCTGACTGCAGAGGGTGAATAGAAGGATTGATTTTAAGATAAAGTGTTTACAGCAGATCACTCAGCACCTGGGATGTAGTACTAACAGCAACAGTTCACATTTTAAAGTGCATGCCTATCTGACTTTGGTGTTGTGACAATGTTGGATGGGGGATTTCAGGGTCTTGACTGGCTCTCCTTGAGCCTGGGCACTTGGGAGGGATGGTGTTATTGGGGGAGGTGATAAGTAGAGCTGAGTGTCCTCTGATGGATTTTATTATAGCCTTTGTGTGTGTTATGTACACAATTATTTGCCAGAGTAAATCTTACAGACCCACGGAGAGTTGTGTGTTTTTAATATTCGCAATACACTTGGGGTTTTATTTCCCACTGGATCTATTAGTTTAATTTAGTACAGGACAGACTGTATACTTAACCAAAAGTTGCTTTGACATTATGGAGAATTAAGAGGCTGGGGCAGATGGATCTGAGTGGATCGATCTGCTTGAGGTAAAACTCTCATTTCCCCATGAGTGTTCTTCACCTTAATGGTGAGGATGGTGATTAGAAAACATGGAGCTGGCTAATAATGACCAGGGGCCGGCCGGGTCTCTGGCTCCAATGCTTTCTCTAGACCCATGAGAATCTCCCCCTTGGCGAGATGTTGTTTGATGGTTCCACTGGAGATGCTGTTGGGGGCCAGAGGTGACCCCTCTGGTGACCTCCCAGTACCTTTGACCAGTCAGCCTTCTGAAGACTCGGCGTCATGTAGTCAGGGAACCAAGACAGGCACAGAGCCCAGAGGCCTGGGGCACAGTGCTATGGAGGCAGTGATGGGATGGTCAAAGCTGGGAATCTTGGCTGTTTCTCTGCCATGCTGAGCTGAGCCTCAGCTCCCCCTGTCAGAGGTCACCAGGATCCCTGCCTCCTGGGGCTGCTATGGGAAGTGATGAGCTGAAGTCTGGGAAGCAGCTTTGTGAATTGTCATGGTGGGGGATTTATGCTGATGACTATGGTCCAGTATCCTCTGCATTTCTGGGTCTCAGGAGCCACTCAGGAAAAGCCAGTTGGGCTTACAGATGGCTTCATTTCCAGGTCCCTAAGGTTTTGGCATCTTTCCTTCCACATCCTTCTGAGCCACCACCTAGAAGTTTCAGCCCAGAGCATCCCTATGGGGGCCTTGGGGCCAGTGAGAGGCACTGTGGCCCACAGGAGGCTCCCGGGTGCTTGGCGGCTCCCTCTCCCTCCCTGCAGGGTGGGCTGAAGTGGTGCTGGACTTGGTGTCGTGAGTGGCTCTGAAGGGTGAGGGGAAGCAGCAGGGCTCTCCATCACTGAGACCATCCTGGGCTGAGGCAGCCCCTGCAGGTCTGGGGGAAGGCTCACTTCTGGCCCCACCTAGAAGCCCCAAGGCTGAGCTCAGGATGCTGACTCGAGTCCCGTTTCACAGCCCCCTGTGGTCCTGCCAAAGCAGTTCAGGCTTGCTCACCTGCCTGTCCACCCCACTCTTCTGGCTGATTCCAGCCAGCCAGACCCTCTTCCTCCAGTAAGCCTTCTTCATGGTCTCTTCCTTCCCCTTGGCTGCCCTTGCGTTTTGTCCATCATGCCTGGGTTAAGCTCTCTTCTCAGGAAGGCCTAGACCTGCTCTCATCTCACAGGCTGACTCCTGTGAGGTGGTGGTGCCTGCTGGGGCTCTGGTTGAGGAGAGCAGGGGTGCACAGCCGGGTTCTGCAGGGAAGCGTGCTGTCATGGATTGGTGACGTCTGCCAACAGCATGGGGGTGCTGAGAGGGAGCAGGGGATATGCCATCTCTGGAGTGAATTCCTGGGCTCCCTGATCTCTGGACAGAGCTTCCTCTTCTTGCTTCCCCTCAAGGCCAGCACACGAAGGTCTGTGCCTGGGATTGGCAGAGCCTGGGAGTGAACCGGAGGGCTCACTGTAGCGGCAGGGACCGGTGCCAGGGTCCTGGTGGCACCATATTTCAGCCTGCCTCCCTGCTCCTGCCCAAGTGGAGTTATCTGCAGAAAAAGAACGCTTGTCTGTACCTGCCTGGACACTTTGCCTGGCATGTGGCAGGAAGCTCGGGCAGTTACACGGCTCGCGGAGAATTTCAGAGCCAGGCTGTTTTTGAAGGACCTTTCCCGGTTTCATACTAGATGGTGGCCCCTCCCCGCTTTGGGGCTACAGTAGGTACAGTAGGGAATGGGCACAAGTTCTGAGTTCAACATCATCTTTGGTTTCAGAGCCTCAGAGCGTCTGGTCTGGGAGACTCTGGAGGTCAGCTCACGTCCCCTGCCTGGGTGCACCTGGGGAAGCGCACAGACAGGGTGCAGAAGGGACAGATCTGTCACGCAGGAGCTCCCACCCTGGCCATCTAAGCCCTTTGCCCCCTCGGTGCTAACTCCTGGGCCTGGGAGAGGCTCCACAGCACAGCGGTGACCTTCATGCCTGACTTGCCCCTTTAGAGTTCCTCCTGCCGTTAGACTGGCAGCTGCCAGTGTGCTGCTCGGTTTGTGAAATGTCAGTGGTTTAGTATCAATTCTGGAGGTTTTATTGTCTCCCCACCCCTGTTTTCCAATGGGATTTTGATCCAATCAAGGCCAATCCAGAGTGGTGGTAGGTAGATTTGTGTTCCTGTCCGAAGTTGACAAAAGGACACCCTGCCTGGGGAGCCAGGGGCTGCCAAGGCTTCGAACGTGTGTGATTACTCTTCTGTCCCCCTGGGCTCTGGAGTCAGGCCACACTTTACCCAGGAGAGCAGTTTCGGATGGGTGCGGCTGCTTCTCCCTGTGGGGACTCATGGCTGGGCCAAGGCGCCTGGGGGTTTAAACTCAGGCAGTGGCCAGCCACAAAATGCCCTGGTTTTGTTTACAAAATGTCTTTGATGCTTCAGACCTAAATTAATTTTTCACAGTCATGTTTCAAAATGTCATTTTTCTCTTTCCAAAAAAACCAAAACAAAACTGTTGAATGAGATTCTTGGTTTGGGAAGAGGTCTGAGTTGGGGAGACCCCAGGCCCCGACCCTCACTAGCCTGTGCCCCTCTCCTCCTCTCTCTGGCTTGGCCCTGCCCTCTCCAGTCCTACTCATTCCAGGGTGGAGTGTGGGTGCAAGAATTTTTGTCAGGTTTTGATCTTGTGCCGTGGCATTTAGAGAGGTGGTATTTAGAGACTCAGCTCAGCCTGGCAAGTGTTTAGTGAGCACCTGCTGTGTGCATGGCCCAGTGGGGGAAAATCAAGCCTGGACACAGAGGAGCAGGCGCAGGGGCTCTGAGTACGTGTGGAGCTTCCTGGTGCGGGGACGGGGAGGTCTGGCCCCACGGGAGCGCAACAGCATCCACTGTGGGCCTTCTCTGAGGTAGGAGGGCTTCCAGAGCCCACCCGGCTGAGGGTGGTGGAGGGAGACCAGGGTGGCCAGGTTGAGGGGCTGGTATAGCTGTGAAAGGTCTGGCACTCTGGTTGAGGAGCTGGCAGTGCTCTGTGGTAAGAAAGAATGGCTGAGTGCACCTGGAGTAACCCGGGCTGGGGTGACGAAGGAACATGGCTCTCCCCACACCTGCCTGCAGTCCTGGGCCTGGCCTTCAGACTGGGGCGGCAGCCCACCCCACCTCCGCCTTCAGCATGGCCAGGCCCTATCGCTTGTGCGCATCCTCTTACATCCTGCAGCCTCTGTCTCCACAAGTCTCCGATGGGCCCGACCTCCTACCCCAACCCTTCTTCCACGGACTGGAGTCCCAGGCTGCGCCCTCAGGACAGGGGTGGTAGGCACATGCTGGGTGTGTTTATGTGCAGGGAGGATGTGTGTGTGTCTGTGTGTGTGGATGGGGCACTTGTGCACAGACAGACTGCCCTCTGTGCGCACGGGTAGCGTTTGCCTGGATGAGTGACAGCTGGTGTGAGCAGACAGCATGGGTGTGTGTAAATGGTGTGCCTATGCCCAGACAGTGTGTGTGCAAGTGGAGCATGTGTGTGGTACACACATAGGCAGGGAGGCAAGTTGTGGCCAGGGGGCTGGCTAACAGGAAGCAGGAGACTCTGCTCTCCTTGTCCTGCCTCCCCTCCCCCTCCCTCACTTCCTCCTCTTTCTCTCCCTCCCTTGACTCTAGCTCACTCCTTTCTTCCTTCCTCTTCTCCTTTTAATGGTTCTCCTCTCTCCAAGGACTGCAAATCTGAGCCAGCTTCCCTTCCTCCTCCTTCCTCTGGGCCATTCCATCTTGTGCCTGGCGGCTCTGGTTGGGGGAGTGGATGGGGACTCTGGACAGGCTTGGGGTGGCCAGAAGAGGGCCCACCTGCCTGCAGAGCATGGATACTCCCTCATCCCTCATGCTGAGTCCCAGGCCTCTCTTGGAGGCCCGAAGCTCAGCATGTGCATTCTCCGGCCTGCGGGGCCAGGCAGACGAGGAAGGGGTGAGGCAGCTGGTCCCAGAGGTGCTGGGGAGTACCCAGGACAGGGCAGCCCTCGCTGTCACACCCCACCTTGGTGGGGGGCACTGCTCAGTGCAGACCCTGAGAGGCCTGATGTTCTAGTGTTTTAGATGAAGCTAGGAAATCCAGGTTTTTATGAAAAATCTAATTTTTAAAAGTTGATTTCACAACAAAAATAAACCCTACGGGGTCTTCAGGCTAAATGTGACCCCGGGGTCCAGTATGCCTCATCAGCAGTCCCAGCCGAGGCCCCAGAGGCAAGACACTTTTGATGTGGCCCTCACCCTCCCACTGGAACTGCGGAGTCACTGACGCAGGACTGACACTGACACCCTTGTGCCAGCTGTGGGGACGCTTGTGAGACCGGAGGTATCTATGAGGTACGGCACTCGTGGATTTTTCAGACTCACCTGAATTTTCTCTCCATTTCAAGTTCAGGTGAGAATGTTATTCTTGAATCGGGCTTTTTTCTTTTTTCAGTTGCTTAGGTCTCTTACCTGTGCTGGCGCCAGAGTGTTTGAGCCCAAAGACTGTCTGGGGAGGTGCTGGCTGCAGGGAAGCAGTGGCCTTGGAGGGGTGGGAAGTGCAGCTGGTGCCAGTCAGGCTCTGTTCCCTTGTTTCACCCTCCCAGCAACCCTGTGTCTAGAATTCCTGTCCCTTCTACAGATGAGGAAGCTGGGTTCACACACAGGAAGGAGGAACTTGGCCTATAGGTCCTGCGCTGCCCGCTTTGTCCCCCCGCTCCTGGGATGGAAGGTCTCAGGCTAGGGAGGGCAGATGGTATGTCTTGTTCCTAGGCCTTCCTGCAGAGGCCCACAGAGGCCACCATCCACCTCTCTCTTCCCTTCCTTGGGGCAGCTCTGTGTCTGTGTCCTTGCTGCCCAGTCCTTCTCAGCATGGCCTCACCCCTTCATTGCAATGGCTCCCAAAAAGATACCTCAGTGCCTCAAGATTCTCCAATGTAAGGGACACTGTTTAGTCCTAATCTGGACCTTCTAGCACATTCAACATGGCTGGGCATGCTCTTCTCCCTGAAGCACCTGCTCCCTGGGCTTCTGCGACACTGTCTCTTGGCTTCCCTCCCACTGCTCTGGCCACACCCCCTCAGTCTCCTTGTTGGCTGCTCATCTTTGCCAAGCTGCTGAGTTGGAGTCCGCCCAACTTGGTCCCAGGCCCTCTTCTCTGGCTCAGATGGAGGTGGTCCTTTGTCTTTGTGGGCTTCCATGTAGATGTCACAAAGGATCCTCATGATGTCCACCTGAGGCTCATGACTTCCCTCCACAAGCCTGGTCTGCTGCGAACGTGGTGGTCATCTCTGTCTCAGTAACTGGCCTGGGCATCCCTGGACCATGCTGAGGTCTCCCGCACCTAGCATTTGCCTCTATTGTGAAAGAAGCTCTGTGAAGTTGCTGGGTCTTTGTGCTGAAGGGTGGGCCTCTGGCTCTTTCCTGCAAGGCTCCGTCAGTCCTGAGATGTGTTGTCACTTAGGACTGAGAGGCACCCACCAGCCTGGTCTGTCAGGAAGTCCAGTGTGTTTCCTTCTTTTCCTCATAATCATTCTTACCATTTACTGAGTACCAACAGAGAGTAGATCTGCAATAAATTCTTCCTGAACAAATAAATGAATGAAGGCATGAATGCGTTAACACCGTATGGGAGAGTTACTATTATCATTCCCATTATGCAGATGAAAAGTCTGAGTTCTGGAGCGATTTAGTAACATAAGCCAAGTGCACAGCTCTGGTACTGGGTAGAGCTGAGGGAAGCCTGTTCTGCCAGCAGAGGCCAGCAATTGGAGCTGTCCAGGGTCCCTGGCTCAGCTCCTCCTGTCCTTGGTCTCCTCCTTCTTTCTCCGTTGGGGGATTTCCCCTCTTAGTATCTCCAGTTGGGGGCTGTGTAGACGCAGCTACTGGGTTAGTCAGTGCAGACGTTGGTGAGCAACTTGGTAATTATTTCCAAAAATATTGACTTGTAATGGGAAGAAAGCTCTTCTCCATGCCACCCGTCAGCAGAAAATTGCCTTTGGTATTAACATTTCATCAACCGCATAATGTGAATTGATGTAAATGCATAATTAGAAACAATAGCCTGGGAAAATTTACTCTTATTTATAAAATTGGGCTTGTTAAATTAAAATGGGAGCTAACAACTTCCATCTCACTCTTAAAACATGTCCGATGCTTTGCCTGCCTTGCTTTGCAGGAGCCCCACATCAGTGGGTGCCTGTGTGCCTCACTAGCTCTGCAGGGAGACCCTGGAGAGGGGATACCCTCTGAGGAGGCAAGGACACCACCTGTCCAAAAGGTGGCTCTCTAGTAACGTGAACGGGCCTCTCCAAGACATCTTAATCAGCACACAAAAAATGACAGTCCCTGAGGAAAGAAGGCTGGGTAATTTCCTCAGCCCTCATTCTTGTAGAAAGGGCGCCAGGCCAGCTGCCCCACCTGAGTCCCAGAGACATTGTGGGGGCTGGGGAAGATGCTGTATGTTCAGGTGCAATGAAATAGATGAACATGTTCTACAAATTCTAGGAGTTTGCAGAGGACAGTGACAAAAATTTCATCATCATTAATAATATTTACTCATTCATTTAACAAGCACTCTTTTTTTTAACATCTTTCTTGGAGTATAATTGCTTTACAATGGTGTGTTAGTTTCTGCTTTATAACAAACTGAATCAGCTATACATATACATATGTCCCCATATCTCTTCCCTCTTGCATCTCCCTCCCTCCCACCATCCCTATCCCAGCCCTCTAGGTGGTCACAAAGCACCGAGCTGATCTCCCTGTGCTATGCGGCTACTTCCCATTAGCTATCTATTTTACATTTGGTAGTGTATATATGTCCATGCCACTCTCTCACTTTGTCCCAGCTTACCCTTCCCCCTCCCCGTGTCCTCATGTCCATTCTCTAGTAGGTCTGCATCTTTATTCTCGTCTTGCCCCTAGGTTCTTCATGACCATTTTTTTTAAAATTTAGATTCCATATATATGTGTTAGCATACGGGATTTGTTTTTCTCTTTCTGACATACTTCACTCTGTATGACAGTCTCTGGGTCCATCCACCTCACTACAAATCACTCAGTTTTGTTCCTTTTTATGGCTGAGTAATATTTCATTGTATATATGTGCCACATCTTCTTTATCTATTCATCTGTTGATGGACACTTAGGTTGCTTCCATGTCCTGACTATTGTAAATAGAGCTGCAAAGAACATTTTTGTACATGACTCTTTTTGAATTATGGTTTCTTCATGGTATATGCCCAGTAGTGGGATTGCTGGGTCGTATGGTAGTACTATTTGTAGTTTTTTAAGGAACCTCCATACTGTTCTCCATAGTGGCTGTATCAATTTACATTCCCACCAACAGTGCAAGAGGATTCCCTTTTCTCCACACCCTCTCCAGCATTTATTGTTTGTAGATTTTTTGATGATGGCCATTCTGACAGGTGTGAGATGATATCTCATTGTAGTTTTGATTTGCATTTCTCTAATGATTAATGATGTTGAGCATTCTTTCATGTCTTTGTTGGCAATCTGTATATCTTCTTTGGAGAAATGTCTGTTTAGGTCTTCTGCCCATTTTTGGATTGGATTGTTTGTTTTTTTGTTATTGAGCTGCATGAGCTGCTTGTAAATTTTGGAGATTAATCCTTTGTCGGTTGCTTCATTTGCAAATATTTTCTCCCATTCTGAGGATTGTCTTTTGGTCTTGTTTATGGTTTCCTTTGCTGTGCAAAAGCTTTTAAGTTTTATTAGGTCCCATTTGTTTATTTTTTGTTTTTATTTCCATTTCTCTAGGAGGTGGGTCAAAAAGGATCTTGCTGTGATTTATGTCATAGAGTATTCTGCGTATGTTTTCCTCTAAGAATTATATAGTGTCTGGCCTTACATTTAGGCCTTTAATCCATTTTGAGTTTATTTTTGTGTGTGGTGTTAGGGAGTGTTCTAATTTCATTCTTTTACATGTAGCTCTCCAGTTTTCCCAGCATGACTTATTGAAGAGGCTGTCTTTTCCCCATTGTATATTCTTACCTCCTTTATCAAAGATAAGGTGACTATATGTGCGTGGGTTTATCTCTGGGCTTTCTATCCTGTTCCATTGATCTGTATTTCTGTTTTTTTGCCAGTACAATACTGTCTTGATTACTGTAGCTTTGTAGTATTGTCTGAAGTCAGGGAGCCTGATTCCTCCAGCTCCATTTTTCTTTCTCAATATTGCTTTGGCTATTCGGGGTCTTTTGTGTTTCCATACAAATTGTGAAATCTTTTGTTCCAGTTCTTTGAAAAATGCCAGTGGTAGTTTGATAGAGATTGCATTGAATCTGTAGATTGCTTTGGGTGGTAGAGTCATTTTCACAGTGTTGCTTCTTCCAAACCAGAAACATGGTATATCTCTCCATCTATTTGTATCATTTTTAATTTCTTTCATCAGTGTCTTATAATTTTCTGCATACAGGTCTTTTGTCTCCTTAGGTAGGATTATTCCTAGATATTTTATTCTTTTTGTTGCAATGGTAAATGAGAGTATTTTCTTAATTTCCCTTTCAGATTTTTCATCATTAGTGTATAGGAATGCCAGAGATTTCTGTGCATTAATTTTGTATCCTGCTACTTTACTAAATTCATTGATTAGCTCTAGTAGTTTTCTGGTAGCATCTTTAGGATTCTCTATGTATAGTATCATGTTATCTGCAAACAGGGACAGCTTTACTTCTTCTTTTCCAATTTAGATTCCCTTTATTTCTTTTTCTTCTCTGATTGCTGTGGCTGAAACTTCCAAAACTGTATTGAATAATAGTGGTGAGAGTGGGCAACCTTGTCTTGTTCCTGGTCTTAGTGGAAATGGTTTCAGTTTTTCACATTGAGGATGATGTTGGCTATGGGTTTGTCATATATGGCCTTTATTATGTTGAGGAAAGTTCCCTCTTTCTTCTCTGGAGGGTTTTTATCATAAATGGGTGTTGAATTTTCTTGAAAGCTTTCTCTGCATCTATTGAGATGATCATATGGTTTTTCTCCTTCAATTTGTTAATATGATGTGTCACGTTGATTGATTTGCATATATTGAAGAACCCTTGCATTCCTGGGATAAACTCCACTTGATCATAGTGTGTGATTCTTTTAATGTGCTGTTGGATTCCATTTGCTAGTATTTTGTTGAGGATTTTTGCATCTATGTTCATCAGTGATATTGGCCTGTAGTTTTCTTTCTTTGTGATATCTTTGTCTGGTTTTGGTATCAGAGTGATGGTGGCCTCATAGAATGAATTTGGAAGTGTTCCTCCCTCTGCTATATTTTGGAAGAGTTTGAGAAGGATAGGTGTTAGCTCTTCTCTAAAGCTTTGATAGAATTCACCTGTGAAGCCATCGGGTCCTGGGCTTTTGTTTGTTGGAAGATTTTTAATCACAGTCTCAAATTCAGTGCTTGTGATTGGTCTGTTTATATTTTCTATTTCTTCTTGCTTCAGTCTCGGAAAGTTGTGTTTTTGTAAGAGTTTGTCCATTTCTTCCAGGTTGTCCATTTTATTGGCGTAAAGTTGCTTGTAGTAATCTCTCATGATCTTTTGTATTTCTGCAGTGTCAGTTGTTACTTCTCCTTTTTCATTTCTAATTCTATTGATTTGAGTCTTCTCCGTTTTTTTCTTGATGAGTCTGGCTAATGCTTTATCAATTTTGTTTATCTTCTCAAAGAACCAGCTTTTAGTTTTATTGATCTTTGCTATCGTTTCCTTCATTTCTTTTTTATTTATTTCTGATCTGATCTTTATGATTTCTTTCTTTTTGCTAACTTTGGGTTTTTTTTGTTCTTCTTTCTCTAATTGCTTTAGGTGTGAGGTCAGGTTGTTTATTTGAGATGTTTCTTTTTTCTTAAGGTAGGATCGTATTGCTATAAACTACCCTCTTAGAACTGCTTTTGCTGCATCCCATAGGTTTTGGGTCGTTGTGTTTTCATTGTCATTTGTTTCTATGTATTTTTTGATTTCCTCTTTGATTTTTTCAGTGATATTTTAGTTATTAAGTAGTGTGTTGTTTAACCTCCATGTGTTTGTATTTCTTACAGATTTTTTTCCTGTAACTGATATCTAATCTCATAGCGTTGTGGTCGGAAAAGATACTTGATACGATTTCAACTTTCTTAAATATACCAAGGCTTGATTTGTGACCTATGATCTATCCTGGAGAATGTTCCATGAGCACTTGAGAAAAATGTGTATTCTGTTGTTTTTGGATGGAATGTCCTATAAATATCAATTAAGTCCATCTTGTTTAATGTATCATTTAAAGCTTGTGTTTCCTTATTTATTTTCATTTGGGATGATCTGTCCATTGGTGAAAATGGGGTGTTAAAGTCCCCTACTATGGTTGTGTTACTGTCGATTTCCCCTTTTATGGCTGTTAGTATTTGCCTTATGTACTGAGGTGCTCCTATGTTGGGTGCATAAATATTTACAATTGTTATATGTTCTTCTTGGATCGATCCCTTCATCATTATGTAGTGTCCTTCTTTGTCTCTTCTAATAGTCTTTGCTTTAAAGTCTATTTTGTCTGATATGAGAATTGCTACTCCAGCTTTCTTTTGATTTCCATTTTCATGGAATATCTTTTTCCATCCCCTCACTTTCAGTCTGTATGTGTCCCTAGGTCTGAAGTGGGTCTCTTGTAGACAGCATATATATGGGTCTTGTTTTTGTATCCATTCAGCCAATCTATATCTTTTGGTTGGAGCATTTAATCCATTTACATTTAAGGTAATTATCAATATGTATGTTCCTATTCCCATTTTCTTAATTGTTTTGGGTTTATTATTGTAGGTCTTGTCCTTCTCTTGTGTTTCCTGCCTAGAGAAGTTATTTTAGCATTTGCTGTAAAGCTGGTTTGGTGGTGCTGAATTCTCTTAGCTGTTGCTTGTCTGTAAAGGTTTTAATTTTTCCATCAAGTCTGAATGAGATCCTTGCTGGGTAGTGTAATCTTGGTTGTAGGTTTTTCTCCTTCATCGCTTTAAATATGTCCTGCCACTCCCTTCTGGCTTGCAGAGTTTCTGCTGAAAGATCAGCTGTTAACCTTATGGGGATTCCCTTGTGTGTTATTTGTTGTTTTTCCCTTGCTGCTTTTAATATTTGTTCTTTGTATTTAATTTTTGATAGTTTGATTAATATGTGTCTTAGTGTGTTTTTCCTTGGATTTATCCTGTGTGGGACTCTGCGCTTCCTGGACTTGTTTGACTGTTTCCTTTCCCATATTAGGGAAGTTTTCAGCTATAATGTCTTCAAATATTTTCTCAGTCCCTTTCTTTTTCTCTTCTTCTTCTGGGACACCTATAATTCTAATGTTGGTGCATTTAGTGTTGCCCCAGAGGTCTCTGAGACTGTCCTTAACTCTCTTCATTCTTTTCTTTATTCTGCTCTGCAGTAGTTATTTCCACTATTTTATCTTCCAGGTCACTTATCCGTTCTTCTGCCTCAGTTATTCTGCTATTGATCCCTTCTAGAGTATTTTTAATTTCATTTATTGTGTTGTTCATCATTGCTTGTTTCCTCTTTAGTTCTTCTAGGTCCTTGTTAAATGTTGCTTGTATTTTCTCCATTCTATTTCCAAGATTTTGGATCATCTTTACTATCATTATTCTGAATTCTTTTTCAGGTAGACTGCCTATTTCCTCTTCATTTGTTAAGTCTGGTGGGTTTTTTTTCCTTGTTCCTTCATCTGCTGTGTGTTTCTCTGTCTTCTCCTTTTGCTTAACTTACTGTTTGGGATCTCCTTTTCACAGGCTGCAGGTTCGTAGTTTCTGTTATTTTTGGTATCTGTCCCCAATGGCTAAGGTTGGTTCAGTGGGTTGTGTAGGCTTCCTGGTGGAGGGAACTATTGCCTGTGTTCTGGTAGATGATGCTGGATCTTGTCTTTCTGGTGGGCAGGTTCACATCTGGTGGTGAGTTTTGGGGTGTCTGTGGCCTTATTATGATTTTAGGCAGCCTCTGTGCTAATGGGTGGGGTTGTGTTCCTGTCTTGCTAGTTGTTTGGCATAGGGTGTCCAGCACTGTAGTTTGCTGGTCATTGAGTGGAGCTGGGTCTTGGCGTTGAGATGGAGATCTCTGGGAGATCTTCACCGTTTGATATTATGTGGAGCTGGGAGGTCTCTTGTGGACCAGTGTCCTGAACTTGGCTCTCCCACCTCAGAGGCACAGGCCTGATGCCTGGCTGGAGCACCACGAGCCTGTCCTCCACACGGCTACTATCCGGAGTCGTGTCCCCAACGCTTTTCCCGCCATTAGAGGGAGGTGTCCAAACTAGGCTGTGCTGCGCGGAGAAGTCCGAAGGCCGGCGGAGCCCGCGGGAGAGCAGGTGGGGCGGCGAAGCGGGAAGCCAATAGCTATTTTTTAAAATGAAACAAACAGGGACTTCCCTGGCAGTCCAGTGGTTAAGATTGCACACTTTCAGTACAGGGGTCCCCAGGTTTGATCCCTGGTCAGGGAGCTAGATCCCACATAGAGCAACGAAGAGCCCACATGCCTCAACTGAAGATCCCGCAGGCAGCAACGAAGATCCCACGTGCTGCACCTGCTGGTCTTGCAAGGTCTCCGGTTGAGGCGGAGAGACTGGGGCTCATCCTGGCAGCAGCCATATTTGGGAGCTCCTTCCACTGAGGGAGGCTGATGCCGGCCTCCAGCTCCTTAGCGACACAACCTGGCCTCGCCCGACAGCCTGCTGGGGCCAGTCCAACAAGCACTCTTTAAGCATCTACTCAATGTCAAACCCTGTGCTAGGTGGTGGGTGTACAGAGATGGAGAAGATATGGTGTCTTGTCTCATCTCTTGGAGCTCACCATCTAGGTGGGAGGGGCAGGCATTTAAACGTACTTTCATTTTGGTTGCAAGTGACAGAAAAACAATTCACACTATTTAAAACAAGCAAATGAAATGAAATCTGTTGACTCACATAACTGGAATGGCTTTCAGGCAGAGCTTGATTGAGGGACACAAATGAATTTATCAGGACTCTTGTCTGTTTTCTGTAGGCTCTTTCTCTGCATGTTAGCCTCATTCCCTCTACTCTTGCAGGTTGCACCCCCCAACCCCTCCCCCTCCATGTGGGGAAGGGTGATATTGGCATGCTGTTCACGTTTATAGCCAATGGCTGATTTTTTTAAAGGAAAAAACCTGCAGCTTTTCCACATGGCCTTTTCTTGCACGGCCTATCCTTATTGGATGAGTGGAGTTAACCTCATTCCCCAGCTTCAGAGGTAGAAATGTGACTCAGATCTTGCCAATCAGAACACTCTGGCTCCTGACCACAAGATTAGGTCCAGGGATGCCCAGGACCCTGGCTGGAGGTAATGTCCATGTCATGACAAGGAGTCTGGCCAGAGTTACTGGGAGGGCAGCACTCCTTGTTCTCCAGAATGGTGGGCTGTGGAGATGGCCAGAGCCACCTCCCTCTGGGGGGAAGGCAGAGCAGACACCCAGCTGATCCTACGAAGTTGCTCGAGTCCCTGGTGCAGCCACACTTGGAAGGAGGTGCACCCCCAGACTCCTCAATTCCATGGCCATTACCCTCCTTTGTACACTCCAGTTGGAGTGCAGTTTTCTGTCAGTTCCTACTGGAAGAGTTCCGGCAGTATCTGTCCAGGTCTTTATCCCCAGTTAAAAATTACTCATTAAATAGAAGCTACTGCTGTTTTTAATAAGGCCCAGCATAAATGAGCCCCCCCTTCTAGAAGCCCTTGTTTGTGTGCTCACAGTTTCATCTTTCAACCCTGTTGGCATGCTGTCTGGCCCCCGGCAGGGCTGAGCCCACGGCTGTGAGGAGGCTGGGAAGCTTGCTCAGGACCCCTGTTGCCTTCCCCTTCCTGGCCCTGCTCCAGGGCACAGTGGGGACCCCGAGGAGATGTTTACAGCCCCGCCTGGGTCTGCCCTGGCCCCTTCCCTTCTGCTCCTCTCCTTCCCCCAGGGGACACAGGTTCTTTTTTCTTGTGGAAAGAAAGCTGCCTGCTTGTCTCCAGGAACAGCTGGGCCTTGTCCCCTCAGCTGTGGCTTGGCGCCTGCAGCAGGCCAGACAATCCTGGCTGTGTCCCGGGGAAGCAGGGATCAACGGAAGTGCGTTGGCTCTGGCCTAGGACCTGTGGGGGGCCTTGGGCCTGGGAGGTTGGAGGCGGGGCCCTCAGGGAGTCTGTTTCTCCAGGGCCTCCACTTTCTCTCACAGCCCTGCCCATGGGGAGCCAACACTGGCCAAGGGGGAGGGCGTTGAGCCTCCTGAAAGGGGTGCTGAAGGCTGTGTCTGAAGTGCTGGGCCTGGCTCCTTTCTCACTGGCCTCTGCACTCCTGGGGGATGTGAGCAGCAGATGAGATGGCTGTGGATTTGCTCCCCTTTAGCCACGTTCCCTGACTTTGATGCCACCAGTGGGCTTGAGGCTCTTCCAAGGGGTGAAAAGGAGAAGTGTGGGAAACAGATGACAGGGTCGGGGCTGGGTTCCTAGTCTGGGCTTCAGTGGTGGCATTTATTTCTGGCTCTTCTACCCTCAGCTCCACGGGCTGGGTAGCTCCTCCCACCGTGCTGTCCCCTCCGCACTGCCCAGCCCAGCCTCATCTCCCTCCACAGGGCAGGGCTCCTTGGGCACCCCCACTACTCACCATAGCCCCATAGGTGGAGAGTTTGTTCTGAACTGTCATTTTGCCAAATGCTCCCCAGACACCACGTCACTCATAGCAATGGAAGGCATGTGCTGTTATTGTCCTCGCTTTGCAGGTGCAGAAGCTGAGACTCAGGATGGTCAAGTAACTTGCCCAAGGCCACACAGCTGGCTAACCTGAATCTTTCTCATTTCAAAGCTTGTGCTCAGAATCAAAAGGCTCTACCGCTTCTCTGGGCGCTTTGGCTCCAGCTGCTGTTTGTTCTGCCTGGAAAGCTGTTTTCTTTATTCAAATGACAACCATTTATTGAGTTCTTACCCCGTGCTTATTCATGGTCTTACATCCTAGAGGGGGAGATAGATAATAAACACGTGAATAAAAAGGAAGAAAAATAAAGCAGATAGTGTTCACTGCTATAGAGAATTAAAAACAGAGGGATGTGCCTGGGCATGATGGGGGGTACCTTTTAGCAGGGAGCTTGGGGAAGGCTGCTTGTGGACCTGGGACCTGAAAGATGGGAAACTATTTCTACATGGCAATGTAGAAACTAGAGAAATCATGCTGTGTGGAGAGAAGGGCTGGCGACGTCCCTGGGTGGGAGTGAGCATGGCGTGCAGGGAAGGTGAGCTGCAGGTGTGGGACTGCAGGAGGGGTGTGGAGGGGGGATACATGAACACTCGGGGGTGCTGCCCAGAAATGAAGCAAAGCCACCCTGTTTCTTTATGTCACTAGACTCAGTTGTCCTGTCTTGGCATTGGGTCCATAACAGCCCCCTGCTACCCAGGTATCAAAGCTGGAGAGGAGTTGTAGTGACAGGCAGACATCTCTCCTCAAATAGCTGAAGGACTATCATAGGAAGAATTGATCTGCTATACGTGGCCCCTGAGAGCAGAATTAGACCTACTGGTGGAGATGGGTTTTAGGTGTGTTTAATAGTCGTAGATATTCAGGGATGAGAAGAATCACCCCGAGAAGCAATGAGCTGCCTGTTACTGGCAGAGTCCAATGGGGGCTATGCTCGGAGTCAGGATCTGGTGCACCAGCCGACCCTTGGAGATGGAGCAGAGGGCTCTTGGGTACTGAAGGGGGTGGGACTTGCCAACACTGGGGTCTCCCTTAGTGGTCTCTGCACTGCTTGAGTGTGCAGGATGAAGGATGTTGGGCTGGAGAAAGGGTGCATGCTCCCTGCAGACCTGGGCTTTTGGATGGCTTGGGTCAGACTGCAGACAGCTCCGGGCTCTGGGCCACAGTGTGCCTGTTGCTTGATAAATTTCGTTGCTTGACTGATTGATTTCCTCCCGGCCCTGGAGGGAACGGAAGGGAAGATTTCTTGATTTGAGAAGACCAAATTAGGAGCAGATTCTTTAAAGCTATTAATAGATAGTTGGGGAACATGGGGCTTGTTTTTAAAGGAGCCCACAGCATGCTGGTTGCCGCTTGCCCTCCATCTGATTATTTTGTGTTGGAGCATTTCATATTCTTGGCAGTGGAGTATCATTTGCAGGGAGTGGCCGAGCCCCACTTTATGCTTGATTCAGGTCATGAGCCAGAAGGTCTAAATTTAACCTCTTCCCCCAAACTGTTCCACTTCCCAGTAAAGGTCCCCAGTACATCTCATGATTCTGAAAAATGGGTATATCACAGAATGATTTTCCAGAGAAGGGCTGGCGAGATGCACAAGACTGTCACTAAATGGCCCAAGTCATCTTTTTATTCTTCAATATGGAAGTTTGGGGTTTGGCTTTTAGGCAAATGAATATGAACCACTGTGGAAGCCATTAGTAGCATTATTCACAATCACAATTGTTGAAAATTAAAATTGTCATCTACTCTGTGTGTGTGTATTTTCTCTCTTACAATTTAAAAACTAGCACCACTTAGCTCATTAAAAATAAAACTAGGGAGAAAAATGGCTTCTCTTTAAAAAAATTCCCCAACATTTTGCCATAATGTGCTCCTCTGAAGAAAGCAAATTATGATGCAGACAAGAGAATTATCTGACTTGATTTAACTTGGTAGACTGAGTCTTTGTCCTGGTCCCACTGTGCACACAGACCCAGGAAGGGAAGAGACACTTGTGAGCAGCCAACTTGGGCACACGGCTTCCCACACTCGCATCAGGAGGGCGGGAGTCCTCGGGAGGCGCCCAGGTCCCCATGGTGGCTTTTGGTCATTTTTGAACGAGTCCTGGGCTTGTCCATAGAGACTAAGCCCTGTGGGGTGCCTACCTTCTCCCCATAGAGGTGTCTGCTTGGAGAGTGTAGTGACCAGCCTGTATCTCCTTGTCACTCATGTTTGCTTTGCTCACCAGCAGCTTCTTGCTGTGGGTACCTGCCACTCTGCCTGCTTGTCCCTCTAGCCATGGAGCACGTGCCTGGAGATGCACAGGAACTGATGCCCCCAGGAGCAGCCTTCAGCAGTGACAAGTGGGCGTTGATGGATGAACACCCCAACTTCCTCACCTTTTGGGTAGGACAGCTCTGACATGTGGTCTGCAGTCTCCTAGTGGGCTGCCCACAGCAGCAACCTGCTCACTACCACATCCTGAATTGCTCCTTGCCAGTCCCTAACGGAACTACTGGAGCTTAAGCCCTGGCTCAGGTCTGCTTCATGGGTGGTCAGAGTGTTGGAGAGGATGGAGGACAACTTGTAGGGCGGGGTCTGACCGCATGACCGTGTGCCTGGAAGTGTACTCAGAGGTGTACCTGCCCTCAGCCTGGTGCCAGGGCTGGGAAGTGCCTGGGACTTGAAGGGCATAAGGAACACATTGCCTTCAGGCATCTTCCACTGCCCCCACTCATTTTGGTGCCTGGTATGCTGCTATGGACCCAACTGGGTCCCCCAGCCTCATATGTTGACGCTCTAATTCCCAATATCCAATGTGACTGTATCTGGAGATAGGGTCTTTAGGAGGTCATAAGGTTAAATGAGGTCATAAGTTCAGAGTCCTAATCCTATAGGGCTGGTGTCCTTTTAAGAAGAGGAAAAGAGATCTCTCTCCCCACCCTAAGCACAGGGTAAAGGCCATGTGAGCAAACACAGAGAAGGCAGCTGCCTATAAACCAAAAGAGGCCTCAGCATGAAACCTACCTTGCTGGCACCTTGACCTTGGACATCTGGCTTCCAGAGTTGTGAGAAAATAAATGTCTGTTACCCCCAGTCTGTGATGTTTTGTCGTGGTGGCCCCCGCTGGCGAATACACATGCTCAGCGAGCTGATTGTGTTTAGCTGACAGTAAAGCTTTGAGGGCCCTGTTCAGACCACATGTGGGGAGGGGAGCCCCACTACCCCCTCTCCACTGCTGCCAGCAGCTCCACGGATTGGGATGGAGCCAGGAAAAGCCCCTGGCCAGATAATAGAGGGTGTATAACTGACACCCAGGGCCAACTCTTGCCAGTGTGGGAGCCCTGATGGAGCTGGTTCCTCAGCGTGTGCTGGAGTCCGGTTCTCATGGGCATCCTTCACTTTGCTTGGATGGATGGTACCTTTGCCTCTTTTCTAACAATAGCACCCGTCCTCTTTGGGAGAACTTCTCCCCTCACTCCATCGTGCAGTTCCTGGGGTGAGGGTATGTGAACCAAGCCAGCAAGCCAGGAGGAATTTTCGATCTGGAGCCAAGGGAAGAGCCCCATCCCCACCCCGTCATCCCTACGAAAGCTGGGGGTTTGTGAGCCCGGCAGCTGTGGCTACCACGGTCCAGCCACGTGGAGGCTGCGTATCTGACAGAATGCTGCTCACCTGGGAAGAGCCAGAGTGAGAAGAGGAGCAGAGTCTTGAGGACCCAGGTCGTCCCCAAGGCCCCTCTGGACTCACACCCTTCCTGGGGTTTGCCGTTGAGCCCACACATCCTCCCTCTTTGCCAGATCTGGCTTGGATTGTGTTTCTGTCACTTGTCACCCTGGGTCCTGTCAACCCACATTGAGACATCTTCATCCAGCCACCGAGGCTCCCTTGCTCATTGTGCCCCTGATGGATGCAGCAGCATTGCAGCCCGTCCTGCAGATCAGCCCGTCCTGGCAGATCTGCTCCAATTCAACCATTCAGTGAACATCATTTATGACCAAAGGGCTCTCTGACTGAGGCAGCTCCCAATCCAATCAAGGACTGAGGCAGTCCTCAGGGAAACCAGGCTGAAAAGAGAGCGAAGGGGACAAGAGGTGTGGTCCCTTCAACTGCCGCGGGACACGTGGTTAGAGGAAATGGTGTCGGGGGGGAGCTGTCGGTTAACCTCATGGCACCCACTCAGCACTGTCTGGGAGAGGAGACCCTGATCTGGACAGATGGAGGAGCTGGGACCGTGGGGTGGGGATGCTCTGTGTGCCCGGCCAGCAAATGTCGCTGACACGCAGGGAAACTGGAGCACACAGAGCTGTATGGGGCGTGGCTGCCAGATGGTCCATGGCTGTGATGAGGACACCCACGGGCCAGAATTCCCTTGATTTGCAATCTGCCCCTTGCTCCCCATTCACGCACATCTTGCCATCATCACACTTCGGTCCCCACTAAGGTCTGGAGCGTGCGTCCTGCAGCTGGGACTTCTGGAGCCACCTTGGCCCATCTCCCAAGCCCAGGTGGTTCACTGGTGAGTCTGTGAGTCCTCAGGTTCTTTCTAACCATTCCCTCTGCCCGAGTTCCCAGAGCTGGCTTCTGACTGTATACCTGCCGAGCCAGCCTTCCAGGAAAACTTGGCTTCTAAGTGCCCTGGGAGGCCATCGTGTGCAGTTCCCCAGCCCTGGGCTAATGGGCATTCACATTGATCAGCCTCACTGGATTTCTTATTTCTTTATTTATTTAGCGGTTCGCGGGCCTCTCACTGTCGTGGCCTCTCCCGTTGCGGAGCACAGGCTCCGGACGCACAGGCTCAGCGGCCATGGCTCACGGGCCCAGCCACTCCGCGGCATGTGGGATCTTCCCGGACCGGGGCTCAAACCCGTGTCCCCTGCATCGGCAGGCGGACTCTCAACCACTGCGCCACCAGGGAAGCCCCTCACTGGATTTCTTATTCCTGAACTCCACATCTCTTTACTGAGGAAGTCTCTCCTGCTGTCTGACCACATGCCATCCTGCTTCAAAATGTGTTGAATGTGTTATAATGTGTTGTTTTTGGGCTGAGGATTTTAAAGAAGGAAGAATCATTCAGAAATGGCCTAATCTCACTAATTTTGTTTTTAACAATCAAAGGATTTCTCTTGACCGGAAACCGATCTTTTCCCTTTCCATCTTTCCACGCTTCTGTGGGGCTATCGTTTCTCAGCTGCTTGCATCAGGCTTTTCTGATGTCTGGAATCTCGAGTAGTTCCCTGAAGACAGTTGACATTGATTTTGCATTTGTTCCACTGTGCCTGTCTCTCACGAAATATTAACATCAACTTCTGACATGGAGCTTCTGAAAATAAATATCAGAAACAATTTGATCTGTGACTTTAAAAAATTTGGTAACATGTTAGGCATGGGGAAATTTTAGAGAAGGGAGTAGTTTTCAAATAACTAGAAAATTTTGGAGAATCACCAAATTTTGCTGCTTTTTGCATGGAATCTTCTTGCCTCTTCTTGCACCTGATATTTTTGACAACTGGGTTGTTTTAGTGACTTCAGTATGAGAGGAAAAAATCCACCATCTTCCAGGTTGCAGCACAGGGAGGAACACTGGGCCAGGAGTCCACAGAGGAGGTTCTACATGACCTTTGGGAAATCACTTCCCGTCCTTGGGCCTCAGTTTCTCCATTGGTGAGTTGGGGAGCAAGATCCCTTCCCCCACTACATCTCGGATGCTTCGATGCATAACTCACTTTTTTTTTTTTTTTTTTTTTGCGGTAAACGTGCCTCTCACTGTTGTGGCCTCTCCCATTGCGGAGCACAGGCTCCGGACGCGCAGGCTCAACAGCCATGGCTCATGGGCCCAGCCGCTCCGCGGCATGTGGGATCTTCCCGGACCGGGGCACGAACCTGCGTCCCCTGCATCGGCAGGCAGACTCTCAACCACTCCGCCACCAGGGAAGCTCGCACAACTCACTTTTTAAAGGGGAGGGTCGGCCAGCTGTCTCTCTCTCTGTGGATGGACATAGAAATTCCTTGAACTTATTTGACCTTGAGCACCTGAGTGGCCCTCTTATCATACAAACAGAGAATGAGGGGGTTGCTATGGCCCTGCAGAAGGGGTCCCTCAGGACCTGCTCCTCTGGCCTCTTAGCCCCAGGGCTGGTTGCTGGGGAAGAGGGGACTTACTTGAATAGACACCCCCTCAGCCCTAACCCCCTGAAGTGTCACACCCAAGTCTGGCCATAGCTATGGGTTCTAGATTCCAATAAAATGGATCATGACACTCATCTGCACGTGAAGATTCTATGGAAAAGCCCATTGCTGAAACAGACAGTTGAGACCAGATTGAGTTGTCACCATAGGAGCTCAGGAAAGGAGAGGGCTGCTTCCTCCTGGGCTCCTGTCCCCAAGTCTCTTCCCTCTGTTTCCCTGCGTCAGCTCTGCTGCTCAGGGAAAGCTGCCCCTGTCTCCTGGGGCAGACACTTGAAGAAATTGGCTTGGACAGGAGACATTTGGCACTACTTATAAGGTTGGGCAATTCTCACTGGCAGAGACTGCCCAAGGCGGTCTGATGTCCCCAACACCAGGCTCCTGTCCAGATGGCCTCTTTCTCTCAGTTAGATGTGTGATCTGAAAGAATGTGAGCACCATGGAGCAGGGACCCTGCCTGCTTTAAACTTCTGGAATCTCCAGAGCCAAGAATAGTGCCAGGTACACAGAACCTGCTTGATTCATTCACTCATTCATTTGTTCATTCAGTTCTGAGCACTGGGCTAGGCCGGGGGCTAGGCTGAAGGTGTTCCGAGATTTCAGCTCTTTACTCCGAGGTAGAGGTAGGCCCCTATGATAAGTCAAGGAAAGCAGGGAGGGAGCCAGGAATTGCAGTGTGGGGCTCGGCAGGCCACGGGAGAAAGTTCAGGCTGGTGCCTCTCACCTTCACTCCCTTCCTCAATTTCTGGGACCCTTGGGAGCCTCGAGCTCCTAACTCACTGTCCTCACCAAGAGCAGCCTTTGCGGCTGACAGCAGGCAACACTCCCACAGGACCATCTTCCTTGGGGAAGTCAGCCTGGATCTTTATCAAAGTCACCTTCAAACTGATGCTTGGCCTAAATTCCTCCTGCTTTCCACCCCAGAATTTTCTTCCTGGAAATTGGTGGGAGAGCTGAAGTCCTCCCTTGAAGTTCTTTTGAAGCGGAGTAAGGCCTGCCAGGGCAGTGTCTATATGAGGCTGGTGAGTGGTGTCTTAGTCATGTGGGAACTGTCACATGCAGCCTCCTATTCCACCTCAGTGTCAGCTCAGTGGGCCTCTGCCACTTACTACTGCTTTACTTGACAATTAGCCTTCGGAACAGGATGTGCAGCTGAGACTTAATCAGGAGTACTGGCAGGAGCTTAGCAGGGAGGTGTTTATAGGTTAAAGGGATTCCCAGATCTAAACTAGGAGGGCCTTCGGAGCCTGCTTTTTTGGAATGCTTGCAGTTGTATGCAGTAGAAAATCATTATATACCTGGATTAGACAGAGGGAAATGTGTTGACTCAGTAACCAGAAGGCTTAGGTTTCAGGCATGGCTTGATCCAGGGGCTCAACTGCTGTCTATTTTTATGTGTTTATCTGCCTTCCCTCTCTCTGAGCTTAATCCCCTTGCATGCTCCCCCACGTGGATGCCCCCTTTGTCTATGTGCTGTCATCTGACCAGGTTAGCTGCTCAAGCAGAAAGAGACCCCCTTCCCCTTCCCCAGTGGTTCTAGCAGTACTTGTAGGAGTGAGTGCCATCAACCAATTTGAGTCACATTTCTATACTTGAACCCTTCCTCCCATCCCCCTTCCCTGCCTTCCTCCCTCTCTTTCTCTCTTGCTTTCTTTCCTTTAAGAATAATGGCTTTATTGATTTCACAAAGATAATGCATGATCACAAACAATTCAAGCAAAAGAGAGAGGCAAAAAAAAAGAAGAGGAAAAGAGAAGTCCTGTTTGTGAGCTAACATCTCTCCATCCAGGCATAACTGTTAAAATTAGGTGGTTGTCATTCTAGATATCTCTCTAGGAACATGTACAGATTCATAAATAAAGTTTGATAAAATGAGATTATTTCAACATGCTATTTAAAAATAAAATTGTCAGATTTTACTTGAATTTAATAGCAGCAATGAAGAACCTGAAGTGAAATGGAAACAATATTTCTTTACCTCGTAATCCATCATTCCTAAAAGAGTGCCTCAGATTAAGAAAAAAAGTTACGAAAAACAATATAAGCTGGGAGTCATTTTATTTTAAGGATGTTTCAGTTCTAGACAATTTGAGCTGCCTTTGGATTCTAAAAGATGAGGAAATTAGCAGATTTTTTTTCTTCTGAAGATTCTCTGCCAATTTTTATTCACAAAGTTATTCTTTTACTTTGTCTATGCTTATAACTTTTGAATTCTCTTCTACAGGGTTTCTTATTTCTATATTTTATTATATTCAGTGCTTGTCATTTTTTCATTATTTTTCCATTAAATTTTTTTTCTATTTTGATGTTCTATTTTATTGTGAAATAGCTTTTTTTTTTCTTTTCAGAATCATTGGTGCTGTGTTGCCTGAGTTCTCCATGCTAAGAAATGCCTGTCTCTTGATTTTATATTTCAAGGACAACCTGAAACATATACAGTCTTGCCTTTAAAGCTGCCTTTCCTCAGCTATGCTCTAGAGACTCCCAGGTTACACCAAACCCCCCCCCCCACCTCTCTATATTGTTTCCCCTAATATCATGATTTCTCCAGTTTCCTTTTCCTTTGGATATACTTTGCCTATATATAACTGTCAATTAGATATTTAAAGAAAAGTTCCTGGGTGCTATATTTACTGAGTCCCTTCATGTTCTTTCATAATGTTTGTTGCTCTTTTTGTTCAAATGACAAATTGAATGGTCATAGCATTTTAGGTTCACATTTTCACTGCAGTTTGTAGACATTTCTCTCTTATCCACTGGATTGAAAATTGCTGAGGAAAAATCTGAACCCAGTATGATTTCATGAACCTCTCTCCTTCTGAAAATGACTTTTTCCTCTATGAATGCACAAAGAATTATTTCTCTTTATTAACTATTCTGTTTCTTGATATCTATCACTTTTAACACATTTTTTCCTGAACATGTTGTTCTTTTTGGGTGCAAAAATTAAGTTCTTCATCTTGAGGAAAATATCTTGTGTTATATATTTGAATATCTCTCTTCTTTCATTTTTCACTCATGTGCTCAGGCTGAGCAGGAAGGAAGTGGGTGTGAGAAAAGTGGAAAGGTTCCCAAGCTTAGCTTACAAGGTGAGTCTATTCCAGGCACCAACATCAGACACAGTCAGCAAAAGAAAAGTGTAGATGAACCTCATTTAGAAACAAGTTATCTACAAAATATTACTATATCATCAAATCAAGAATGAGATCATAAGAAACATATAGTGTGTTCAACTATGGCTTATTCCGGCAACAGGGGACCATTCAACATTGGAAAATATACTAATGTAATTACTTCACTGGCAGATTAAATCATGTGAGTCTCTTAATACAGGTTGAAGCAGCATTTGATGTAATTCACCACTCATTCCTGATCCCAAAGAAAAGATGATTAGCCATGTTAGCAAACACCGAACTTAATGTCCGTTTGGGAGGGAGCCTTGATAAGTCACAGTGGCTGAATGAGCAATTTGGAGGGTGACCAAGTGTTCCATTGCCCAGGACAGAGGGGTTTCTGGGATGTGGGACTTTTAGTCCTAAAACTGGTGAACCAGGATGGTGGTCACCATATACAGAGGGTGTTAGCAGCAGCTCAGGCAACAGAAGAATAAAAGAATGATTAAGCTGTTCTACAGAAGAAAATGAAAATTGTTTTTTCCAGAGAGGGAGGGGAAATAGCAGAAAGAGGGGCGGAAAACAGGAGTAAAGGGGCAGGAGGGCATGAAGGTGGAGTCGTGCGGCTGAGGGACACCCTGAGCTGCGGGCCTGGGACACTGTAAGAACTGGGTGTCTGATGCTGAGCATGGAGCTGTGTTTTTGTGACGGAAACCTCAGAGCACCATTCTATGTCAGCCCTGTCTCAGATGCTGGTGGTGCCCGGCCAGACCCAGTTACAGGGTTACTGGGCTGCTGCTTCACACCCCCACCCCCAAACTGTGAATGTTAGCTGCTGCCCCCTCTGGGGGGAACTGCCCCAAGCTGATTACACACCCCTGTTCCCCACAGCAGATGACTGAATGACAAAGGGGGTGCAAAATCTGGCCCCCTCTTGTGCTGCTAGGGAACCTAACCTAAGAGGACTCCCTTAAGCAAAGCCTAGCACATTTGCAAGTGGGTGTGTGCGAATTAAAGATGGGCCAGGCATTCCATTGGAGTTGTGGAATTAAAGAAACCTCAGCTAAAATTGGAGTCAAGAAGGCCTGTAGAGGGAGCTGTCATAGCCTCCCGCCCCGCCCCGCCGCCACCCCCCACCCCCAACAGGATGCCTACATCCTGACAGGAAGGTGTAACCCACCTTACTATCAAGCAGGAAGAAGGAAACTTCTCTCCACTCTGACAGCCCAGCCAATCTGAGACTGCAGCAGCCCAACCAATGAGAAGCCTTCATACTTTGGGCTCCCAGCTTCCTTCAATGGACTCTGGTTATTACAGCCCCTCCCAACTCCCTCCTTTTCCCTATAAAAGCCAGCTCCCTTTCCTTGTTCTCTGGATTTGCCTATGGTTTACCATAGTTTGCATATCCCCAATTGCAATTCTTCTGGCTATTCCCAAATAAATTTGCTTTTGGTCGTAAAATATCTGACTATTATATTATTAAAGTTGACAGAGTTGATGCAGTAGGAACAGAGGCTGTGCAGTGGAACAGGATTTGCAGAGATCTTGGGGCGATCACTTCACAGAATGTGGAGTTGGAGTTTGGACCAATCTTATCTGGACCTCAGAGGGTGGGGAAGCTCCAGCCTTCATCTGCCTTACATAGGTGAGCACAAGGAGGCCATTAAGAGACACCACAGGAGACAGAGCTGAGATTAGAACCATGATCTGTGTGAGGCAAAGCTTGAGGTGCTAACAACTGGGTGGAACTGCAGGATGTGTGACTTTGGGCTGGTTCCTTCTCCTCTCTGGGCCTCAGTGGATCTCCAGGGGCACATCCTTTTCTTAACTCAGTATTGGAGGAAGCACTTTCCTGCTGGAATGGGTGAGGGACCTGGAGTTCCAAATTCCGCAGTAGGAGGGTCGGTTGATGTCTAAAGTGAAGAGTGACCTGGGAGATTAGGACTCCCAAGCAGGTACAACTTAATGTGCACCTTTTTCTTTAAGAACAACATCTGCTTTTAAGTAGGTTATGCTTACTGTGGTTTGTTCACATCCTTCTTTGCTTAGAAAGCAAACTCTTTCTTCAAAGCTAAGCTTCCTCCTAGGCCTATGGGATTAGCACATACTCCACATTAATGGGGACCAAATTAATGCGATTTATTGTCATGGCTTTCAAAACTATGGTCTACTTATACAGCTATGTTTTTTTTTTTTTTTTCTGGGCCAAAATTTAGGACACTTGGACCAACAAAATGTATTTTTCTTAGTTGCACATTTAAACATACGGACTACCTTACAAAGTTATGGAAATCACGGCACATTGAATAGATATGAATAATGCACGGCAGATAGAATGATAGGAGGTCAGGACTTCTTGGGAAGCCCAGGTGTGTGGTCACCATGTTGATCTCGGTTATGAAATAGGAACAATCCATTATCTTCAGCTAGACGGTGCTTGAGAATCTCCAAAGGGTTGAATACTCCCCAGGCTTCAGGGGAGAGACAACAGATTCTATGTACCTTCCCAATGTGACCAGGTGCACTGTGCTTGCAACCATGTATGTGCCACAGATGGGGTTTCTATGAGCACAATAAGAAGCAGCTGATGGATTCTAAACCCATCATCTCTTTTGAGGTGTGTTTAATGGGAGCTGGTTGAAAACTCCAGTTTGGGTCATATTTGAATGTTTCCCCATTATAATCAAACAGGACCCTCTGGGGCTTCCTGGGTCAGACCCCTCCCCCATATCCTCTGCTGTAGCTTCTCTCTGTACCCAGATAATAGTATCTCATGTGTATTTCCTGAGTTTTCCAGCTGCTAAAAAACACCATCAAATGGAAGAAATTAACCATTTGATGATCATGAGCACGTAGCCGCCAGACTTACATGCGCCTAAGGATTGATAATGTTACCCACTCTGTTACCTCACCATCGACCAATCAGAGAATTGTACATGAACTGATCCCATACCCTGGGATGCCCCTCCCTCACCTGGTCTTTAAAAATGCTTTGCTGAAACCCTTTGGGCAGTTCAGGGTTTTTTGAGCACCAGCCACCTATTCTCCTTGCTCGGCCCTGCAATAAACCTTTCTCTGCTCCAAATTCCATCATTTTGGTTTGTTTGGCCTCACTGCATCGGGCACATGAACTTGTGTTCAATAACACCATCACTGAGAAGTCTGTGGTGGACTGATGCCCAAGACAAGCTGGTTCAGGAGTGAGGGATCTTCAGATTCATCTTCCACTGTCTCTTGGCTCAGTTGGCATCAGGAAGGGGCTGCTCCACAAGAAGTGCCTGTACCTTCCCTCCCTGCGTTCCTGAGAAACTGTCCTCTCTTGGTGCCATTTACCTCTAAATGGTTATGCAATTACATTTGTGAATGTAATCCTGCAGGGCATTATTCTAATTATAGCCCTCAATCCCTTTCAACAGCTTTCAGAGAAATAATTTGTGCAATGAAATGGGGCTCTTCAGCCTGCAGGAATGTCTGGAATTCTTGGAAACATGAATCTGCCTCCTGGAATCCACATGCCCTTGCTCTTGCTCAGGAAGGTCATCAAAGGGTCCAGTGCACAGAAGCCGCTCCTCAGTGAGGGTCCGATTCCATGTGTGTCTGAATCGCACGTCCCCAAGCAACTTCACAGAGCTCCTTTTCGCCCAATAACTTTGCTCAGCTCCTAATTGCTCATTATGCATTCTTTACAAGTAGTTTCTGTGAATTTCATGGTATGTAAGTTACACATCAATAAAACTGGTAAAAAATACAATAGTTATTAATTTAATTATAGTCAAATATGGAAATGTATGTATCATAGAGATAATCATTACTGTGGGCCCAGGCCAGATCTCATGGGATGAGAATGACCTGAGAATGTGGAGGTGGACACTGAATGATCCTAAGATTTGATTGGCAGAGATGTCCAAAGTAAACGCTGGTAGCCATCTGTCTACAATGAGCTGCTTTCTTTCCTCCTTTCCTTCCTCTGTCTCTTTATCTCTTCCTCCTCTTCCTCTCCTTCTTCCTCATCATCTCCTATGTTTTTGGCCTTCTTTATGCTAGGGTGGAATCTTTCCAGTCGTGCTAAAGTTTTACAGAATTTATTCTTTGATGTGTACTTACGTTAGGCTTACCATAATAGTGGGCTTCCTGGAGGGTCCTATGAGCCCCAGTTTCTGGCCTCTGCCCTTGGCAGTTCATAGGCTGCAGGAAGAGGAGCCGTTATCACAAACACTGAAGCCCAAGAGGAGATGCATGGTCTTTAATCATGTGACTTATGCTCACAGGTGCAGGGGAGCCAGCTTGCTCTGCTTTCCTGAGGACAGGGCTAGTGCTGGAGGTGCAGGATGCCCTCAGGGGAGGCGGCATTAACTTGGCGAGGTCCTTCCTCAAACTCATGCATGCAACATGCTGTGTTCTTCAAAGTCACTCATTTTGGGCTTTCTGTAGAACCTGATTCAGAATTTCTGCCCTCATTATAGTCTTTTCTGCCCATAGACTTTTTTTTTTTTTTTTTTTGCGGGCCTCTCACTGTTGTGGCCTCTCCTGTTGCGGAGCACAGGCTCCGAACGCACAGGCTCAGCGGCCATGGCTCACGGGCCCAGCCGCTCTGCAGCATGTGGGATCTTCCCGGACCGGGGCACGAACCCGTGTCCCCTGCATCGGCAGGCAGACTCTCAGCCACTGCGCCACCAGGGAAGCCCCATAGACATTTTTGTAAAAAAAATATAATGTTAATATTTTATCATTATTAGTTACTAGCATGAATTAACCTTAACATTTTCATCAACATCAATTCACCTTTTCAATTAATCTGTATTGGTCATAAAGAACCATTTATGTAGGACATTTTAGTTTTTGAATCTGATAGCTGGAGTTAAAGTGTAGGGGGAGAGAGAGAGAGAGAAAGTGTAAGCAAGAGAAAGTGCTGGATCTGGGTCATTCTGGATATGGGTTGGTTCACAAGGTCTGGTCTGGTCCTCATATTGAAGGGCTGCATCTATTTAATATTTTACAGAGAAAACAGTTTTAATCTAAGGAAGTATCCCACAATGTGTATTTCAACAGATTCTATTGGTAAAATCATCTACAAAATACTCTCAAGCATCCATATTGTTTTATTTTATGCAAAGCGTCCATGTTTACATGAAGTGGGAACCTGGATATCCCTCCTTCTCAGGTTAGGACAGAAGCCTGCTTATTGAAGCCTCTTCCTTTCTCTGCCTTTCTTATGCTACATTTCATCTATTATTTTCTAATGTATAGAATTGAATGCTCAGTTCATTTACTTTTATTCTTGTTTAGTAATGAAACCAAGCAAAGCTATTAATTTTCCTCTGAGTCTCCTTTTGGATGGATCCCATAGCTTGGGATATGGTGATATGAACAGCTCTTTGTTGTTCTTTTCTAAGTAGCATGCAGAATCTATTAATATTTAATCCAAGAGTTTTGTGGGAGAGTTTTAAATTTAAAATAATTTAAAAGCTCCAAAGGATTAAGTTTTAAAAATTAAACATTTATTATTCACTTCCAGTTTTACTGTATTGTTCATCCTTTCTTCCTTGCAGTTCTTTGTGGGAAAAAAGCTCAGAAGTCAGATGACCCAGATTTGAGTTCTGGCTCCAGCTGCCTCTCCATCGTGGCCATTTGTGGGTGAAAATATGAGCACAGACTTGGCAGGGCTGCAGGGAGGATCAGGTGAGAGAAGGCTGAGGTGTCTTCCCTCTCTCCCCATCTGAATAGTCCCTCCTCCCATGCCTCTCTGGGGGCTGCTCCTTCCATCTTGCTGGATAAGAGACACCACCGGAGGCCTCCTGCTTGAGGGGGCCTGGTGGCTCATGCATAACTCAAAGAAATGATGCATAGATGGTGCATTTCAGGCATATTTAAGTGGTTGTTGGAGATTTTCTGGGAGGGCCTCTCAAATTCCACCAGACAGGATGTTTTCCTCTGGTCTCTGACTTAGGGGGTCCTGCTCAGGCCAGCCTGGCTGGGCCAAGTCTTCCCGTCTGCTCCCGGGAAACCCAGCCTGCAGATGGGAGCCAGGCAGGACTTTCCATCTGGCAGCCCCTGCACTGACAGGGAGCATGTGGGTGTGGAAAGGGGTGTAGCCAGAGCTGGCAGTCCAGGAGGGATAAGAGCTCAGGTTTCTAGTGCCCAGGCCCACGGGCTCGGGCTGTTCACCCTGCTTCTCCCAGCCCCACTGCCCTCCCTCAGTACCCAGGCCCCAGGGCAGGCAAGGGTGAGCTGCTCAGTGGATGATGGGTCCAGGAGAGGCCTCCCCACTACTCCACTTCCCTGTGGGGCATCTGAGAGCTAGAATTGGCAGCACCAGGTAGATCAGTCAGTCAGCGGGCCCTAGGAATGTAAGGAGCACAGCTGCGACCTGGGGAAATGAGGCCAGGAGAGAGGCTGGGAGCGCCTGGAGCCCCCACCTGCCAGGCTCCCACCAGGCATCCCCACCTCTGCTGCCTGTGGCCAGGCCTAGGGCTCCCACCCCACTTTCCACCAGGCCAGGGCCCACGCAGTCCCCCCATACCTCCTCTCCACTGCCTGGAACCAGAGGCATGGCATGGTATCCACTCTGCCGGGAGGCCCTGGCCCTCCCCCCTCATCATGTACAAAGTGGGGCTGGACAGACCTTCTTTCCTTCCTCAGGATCAAATGTAGTGGTGGCTTAGAATGGACTTTGGGAAGGATTAGGTATGACACTGAGGGGCTCTGAGGGACAGAGAAGATGCCTGTTGGCTGCCTGCCCCCCTCGCTCAAGCATCCATCCTGACCCAGGGAGACTCCTAAGTACTCTCAAAGGTAAGGGTCCTCATCCTGGGCCACTTCGGTCACTGCTGGGGGCAGCCTGGTACAGCACTTTGAAGAATCAATCTGCAGTCAGATGAACCAAGTCCTGTGACCTTGAGTAAATTCCTTAATTTCTCACAACCTCAGTTTCCTCACCTGGGAAATGGGGGTAATAGAGATGCTGTCTTCAGAGCATCCATGTGGGCAATAAATACTAGTGTGTGGGAGCGCTAAGCATGTGCTAGGTACATGGAAAGGCTCTGCGGTGAAATAATGGTCAGTGTCGCTTCCCCAGGCCGTGGAGCAGCCAGGAACGCTGTGCTGAGGGGCCCCTGGGAGGGCGGGCTCTCTGGCTTGCTCTTTCTCCAGACTTTGGGAGGACGTGGAAGAGTTTTCCTGGGAGCACAGTGGGAAGGGAATATGCTGGTGGGAATTATTTAGTATATTTTAAACTAGGGCTCTTTTCTGTTTTCAAGAAATTTCCACAAATCTCTCCTGATGCCACGCTCTCTCCACATACTTCTTCTGGTCGCCTCCGGCCTACAGTTTATCACAGTCCTTGTTCCCGTTCTTCCTGGAACAGTAAATCTGTGCGCTGTGGCCCAGCCAGTGAAACACCCTGACATGAAATCATTTCCTCCTGAGAGCTCCTACGGCACCTCCAAGATCCTCCCCACCCGGGAAATAAATCAGGGTTTCTCCTGTTCACATGGAGGAGCTGATGTTCTCCTTGGCTTTGTTTCTGCAAACCAGAACTCCCTGGGCTGGTTCTGAGCTGGAGCCATGTGGGGAGACTGGTCCAATGGGAAAGACCCAGACCAGAGGCACCATGCATGCTTTTCTGGGCACTGAGACCCCAAGGAGAAGGCGGTCCAGAGGCCCAGCTAGAATCCAAGCTGTGCCGGTCAGTGCCCGATGGGGTCTGGCCTGGGTGCTCTGCAAGCATTTGTTGAATGGATGTGTGAACAACCAAGTGATGACCGGGGCACACAGGAGGGAGGGACAAAGCATCTGGGTGTCAGGAGCCTGGGCTCCAGGCCCAGCTTTGCAATGTGGCCCTGTCTGACCTCAGGCTTTTCGCTAGGAACACGGGGACAGCACAGCTATCCTGGCCACTCACAGGGCCTCACCAAAATGGATGAGATTCATTTGTGTGAGCTGACAGTTTCCTCGTCTGCCCCTCCTTTTTTTCTGGACCGAGGCTAAGATAACAGGTAATAGTGTGGGGCGGGGTGTGCGGAGCCCTGGCTAACAGAGCTCCAGGCCCGGAGGCAGAGAAGAGGGATTCCAGTCCCACGGTGAGGGTGCCCGTGAGGCCTCAAGCCCCTCCCCTCCTTCTTAGAATCTGCACCCACCCTGTGGGGGAGGGGCCAGTCAAGCCTGGGAAGGACTGACACTCTCTCCAGGGGCTGGACCCCAAAGGAGCTGGGGATGTGTGATTGTGAAGGGGTTAAAATGCTCGGGTTGTGTGTGCGGGGGCGGGGCGGGGGGCGGGGAGTAGGGTGGGCAGAGAGCAGAGGCTGGGCTGACTTCTCTCCTGACTAAGGTCAGTGACTGCGTTTTGGGCCCTGAGGGATGGTGGACCCTGGCTGGCGTGGCTGCAGGGGTTGGATGTGTAGGAAAGCTGGAGAAGTCACTCCCATGGGAAAAGGCCGTGCAGGTCACTCACAGCCCTGAGGTGGCTGGTGTGGCTGACAGCAGTTCTGCTCTGCTGTGGCCGTGTATGGGGCCAGGAGCAGGCCTCTCTGGCAATGACCTTCTGCTTTCCTAGGGATGTGGAGTGTGGCCCTAGGCCCCGCAGCCCACAGCGACTCTTCTGCTCTCATGCCGCTGAGACTTCATTGCTTGGGCTCAGGCCCTTAGGTGGGTTTACCCCGTTAGGCCTCAGGGTGTGGCTTGACCTGGGGTCTGCAGGCAGACCCAGGGCTCAGGCCCAGGGATTCCAGGTTTGAGGCCCCCCCCAGCTCCCAGCCCAGTGACGTGTCCACCTGTGCATCCTGGGACGTGGCCTGGCTGCTTGTCACTCACTGCCCCCTTGGATGCCTCAGCCTGTGTTCTGCCCCTTTTGCTCAGGGTTGGCTGTTTTGTCTGCACAGGCTCTCAACCCAGACATTTTAGGGTTTTCCTTCTTCCATATCCAGCAGATTAAGGAACCTGAAAGTGCTAGACTTGAGGCTCCTTTTAAGACCATCTTTTCTAAAAATAAAGGGAGCCCACATGGCCTTTGGAATCAGAGAGCCCACAGGGCTGTGGGTAGGATGTGTGACCTTGGGCGAGTTTCGTAACCACTCTGTACCTGAGTTTCCTCAGCTCTAAATTAGGGAAATCAGCAGTGAGCCATTGGACTGTTGTGATGCAGGAAAAGCCTGCATCAAGGGAAAGCTTAATTGGTATTGTGGTTATTGCTGGGTACGTGGGAAACAGATGCAGGAGGAGCCCGTGGGCCCAGGGTTCCACAGAGGGTGCCAGGGCCAATTCTGCAGCCAGGCCTGGGCTCCTAGCCGGGGTCCTTCTGCAGGGAGGGAAGCCTCACTTCCCTCCCTGACTTCCTTGTGCCCAGGACCCTGTCTCTTCAACTTTGCCTGGCTTCCCTGGCATGCCCCTGAGGCGATCAGGCTGTGGCCTGCCTGGCCTCCTCCCTCCCAGTTGAGAGAGTGTGCAGTCCTGGGAAGCAGGAGACCCGCCTCTCCCTGTAGTGGAGAAAGCAAAGCCTTTGGAACTCATTCTTCTTTATGTGCCTTCTGTTCATCAAGAACCTGGGGTGGAGGTGAGGGGGGTGGTCTTGGGAAGAGTGGGCCCCTGTCTGGGCTTCAGCCTTCCTGTCTGTAGAGCAAAGAGGCTTTCAGGCCCTCCAGGTCTCTTTCAGCTCTGATTTTCCAGGGTCGAATGGGTCTTGCTGGTCCCTAGAGGGTGCTGTGGGCCCTTCCTAAGGGGGAGCAGACAGGTAAGTTCCCAGGGTGCCTGGGGCAGTGTCCTGAGCCCATGGGGGTGGGGTCTCCCAGTGGACTCTTCCTGGACCACCTGGGGTGTGCAGTGCACCAGTTCTGCCCAGTTCCAGGGTAGACACTCTTGCTTTTTGGTGGGTGTGCTACATTCTTGACACTTTCCCCTGGGTATACCAAGGGGTTCAGATTCACAAGGTGAGAACTGGCCATGGGCTTAGAGGGAGAGAGGCCAAAGGGAGTGGCTGACTTTCTCTAAGGAGGCAGTGGGCAGTGGTTAAGGGCAGGACTTGAGAGCCAGCCTGTCTTTATTCAACCCCAGCTCTGTCCTTTCTCAGCTGAGTGGCTCTGGGCAAGTTACGTAACCTCCCTGAGCTTCAGCGTCTTTATCTGCAAACCATCTGTCTTAATTTGGATTCCTCTGAAAGCAGAGACTGACTGAAGAACTTGGGTGCAGGCAAGCACCTGGAGGTGATGCCAGGAAGCAGGAGTGAGGGCATGGAGAGGGGGTGAGAGGAAGGAAGAGGAAAAGGGAGTGAACAGTGTCCTGTTGAGCTGGCTGCTGCAGTGGGCAGCGAGGCTCCCTCCTGCTGGGGACCCTGCAAAGT
This sequence comes from Aethalodelphis obliquidens, assembly GCF_003676395.1. Lineage (NCBI taxonomy): Eukaryota > Metazoa > Chordata > Mammalia > Artiodactyla > Delphinidae > Aethalodelphis > Aethalodelphis obliquidens. The sequence goes on along the minus strand of NW_020837987.1, from coordinate 643,507 downwards.
AGCGTGCAGAATGCCCTCAGAATTGTCACTCCAAAGCCAGCAGGTTGAGGCATTTGTCCACTGATTCCCGTCCCCCTTTGGCTGAAGTTTGTCTCCAGGGGACCCCACTTCTGGACAGTTGGCTCTCCAACGTTGGCTCAGCTTTCCCATTGGAAGACTTCATCCTCCATCCCCAGAAGACAGCCTTCTGGAAGGAGGGTGGAGAGGCTGGGCAGGCCTGGGTGTCTGCATGTGTGGACCCGCCCACCCCAGCACCGCTGACACCTGGGATGGACCAGGTGCGAGGCACTGAAAGTTCCAGTGACCCCACCTAACTGGGTTGATTTAGCATAAACTGATGTCAATGGCGGCAAGTGAATAATAAGTGAGACTTGTCTTCTATTATCATTATTGGGGTGATGGTTGTATATTACTTGGACCTGCCACTAGCCGGCCCACAGCCAGATGGTAGCCCCGAGGACAAGTCCAACTTGTGTACTTGTTTGATTTGGTCCAGACAGATTTAGAGCTTTTAAAGTTAGTTGCCACTGTTACAAATTTGAGTACTTTCGCATAAAAATTGAAAAACTGGAAGTTCTGGCGTGATGGGTCCTTCCTTCTCATGTGTCAAAACTCAGCCATCCCTACCCCCAACTGTCTCTCTCCTTAGCCTGCTGCTGCTGCCTGAATTCCACCATTAGGGTAACATGTAGTTGTCTGGGGTGTTGCTTCTACCCCACTTATAACCTGAGTGGGGTTGTCCTTTTAGAGGGGCATGTGCTTTCTAGGCTGCTGCCCCACCACCCCAGGGACCCCCAGTTGGAGTCCCCAGTTTGTTCCTGCCTGGTCCCTGCAGGACTGTGTGAGGAGTGGAGGGAGAAGCAGCCTGGTTTTGGGTCAAGATGATGCTACAGCCCTAGGGGTATCAGGCTCTGCTGAGAACAGTGGACCCCAGACCATCTGGAGAGCAACCTCAGACGTGTACAGCAGTGTGTGCTGCCCCCAGAGGCTCCCAGTTCCAGGCCAATGAGTAATTGTTCCTGCTGCTTTGAGATAATCCCCTGTGTGGCGGGTGAGACCTGCTTCATGGGCATATTCTTGGCCCCAGGATACCCTGGTATACAGAGGGAGCTTGCCCCATGGGGAGAGGAGATGAAGTTACCCAGTATGGGTACTGGGCTAAGGCCCGGTGTTGGCAGGTTCAGGGGTCCTGGGAAGGAAGTCAGGAGATGGCCAGAGGCTCCAGCCTTCCTCCCTTCCCTTTTGGGACCTCGGTAGCTAGGCTGGTATACAGAAACCTGCAGGGCTTTCCAGAGCCATTTTCAATTTTGGGGAATAGCCACCCCATGGGTTGCCTCCTGCCTGGATCGCACAAGGGCCCATGCTGGCCTCTAAGTACTGTGTGTTTTTGCTGATGGTGGTAAAAAATGACTAGTTTGGAGCTTGACTACAACAGATCCTCTCCAGAAAATAGAGTTAAGAGCAACCAGAAAGACTGATGGGAGACCACATTGGGATTTCTCTCATTCCCATTCATCTAGCCCTTTCCAACATCTCATGTATTAACATTAAGTGCCTGATAATTAAGCATAAGAGGTGGAGGTGGGAGCAGGGGGCGGGCTTTTACTTACATGGACCACCCCTCCCTTAGAACCAGGGGACTGGTGTCTGGATGGGAATGCCCAGAGTCTAATCTCCGAATAGGCCCACCCGGCCCCTACACTTGGGGCTGCTCTCTTGGTGTGGATTTAGGACTTTTGGGAACGTTCCATCCTGATCCAAGAATTCTTTCTTTTCTTAGTTTGTCACTGGTGCCTAATATTCTACTATTAGGGCTCTATGTGGCCTCCTGGAATGTTGACTCTGCTCCATGTATTAGCTGGGTGGCCCTGTCCAAGTTAATTACCTTCTCTGAGTCTCGGTCTTTTTCCACTGTGAGACAAGACTGAGACTTCCCAGAGTCGTTTTGAGAAGTAAGTGTAAAAGCCACCCCAGGTAAATTTTAAGTTTGAGCACGGTGCCCACACGCTGCATATAGGATCATAGGACCATGCTCATGTGCTAGGAGCTCTAGGGGGTCACAGCCATGTTTTCAAGGGCATCAAGGGGACCTTCCCTTGATGAGCTGGCTATGGGGGCAGTTACCGCAATTCTCAAGAATGATTTTCAGAGAGAACAATAAAGCTGGCTTTTATCTCTTCTTGCAGCCCCTGCCCCCCAGAGGCTGGCACAGGGATCAAGACTTCTGGAACCCTCACCCCCTGAGACCCAGAGGTGGCTCTGATAGTGGAATTTAATTCATTTGCCCTTATCAGTTCCCCCAGAAACCTGTCTTGCACAAGTCGCTATGAGAGCTAGCCTGGATGTCCAAAATACCAGTCTCTCTTCCACAATCCAGGCTTTTAAATCACAGCAGTTTAGCAAGGTGCTTTTAAAAGAGCATGCATTGTTTTGTTCAGATTATAAAAGTCATACATGATTCCTGGGGATAATTTAGAAAATATGAAAAAGTATAAAGAAAAAATTAAAATCCCCCACAATGCTCTAAGGAGATAGTTGCCCTAAACATTTTGGTGAATTTCCATTCAGTCTTTTCCTTCCTCTCTCCCTCATCTCTTCCTTCTTTTTCTTATTTTTGTTACAAAAGAATTCAAACAGAAAGAAACAAAATACAGGAGAAAATAGAGCAATAACCATATTCTCATCATCCATGTCTCTCTCCTCCTTTCCTCTCTCATTTCTTAAGGAAAGTGGTTACAGGTAGAGTCAAAGACCCTTTTTATACATCTCCCCAGGGCCACTCCCTAAAGTGGGGTGTTTAGCTTCCTTATCAGGTTTTATACTTTTGCCTCATGTATATGTATCCAGGAAGGATTGTTGTGTGTGATACCACATTTAACAGAAGCAGGGTCAGCATACCTGCCACTTTGTTTTTTCTTACTCAACATTATGTTTTTGAGATTTATCCCTGTTAATGTGTATACATATAGTTCATTCATTTTAATGATGAGGCTACATCCTATCATATGACTACACCACAATCATTTATCTGTTCTCCTATTGGTGGACTTTACATTGTAGCCATGAACATTCATGAGCATATCTTCTTGAGCACCTGTGATCACTTTCTGTGCAGTACATGCCCAGAAGTGGGGTTCCTGAGCCACTGGGTACGTGAACTTTGAACTTCATTCGGTTTTTGCCAGTTGTTTCTGAAAGTAGTTATATCTGTTTTAATTCCTACCAACAACTTGTGAAAGTTTTTATTTCCTCTCAACCTCAAGCACCACTTCATACTGCCAGATTCTAAAATTTCAGCTAATCTGGTCATATGTTCTGATGTGGAATAATTATATCTCATTGTTTTGATTTGAATTCTTTTTGAATATTAATGAAATTAAGCAGCATGCTATATGCATGTGGACCATTAGGGTTTCATCTCTTATGAATTTGACTATAAACTATTTGTTGCTAATTGTGTTGTGGGAGTACTTTGTATATTCTTAATACTAATATGTTGATTATGTGTTGGAATATATACTCTTAGATTATGACTTATTTTAAAAATTGTGGTGTCTTGACACACAGACACCATCTAAAATTTTAATGTAATCACATTTATCATTCTACTCTTTTTGATGGTGTACGCTCTTGGTATTGTGCTTAAGATTTCTATCTCTAAACCTTTTTATATTTTCACCTTTATAATTTTACAATTCCTGGATCGCATTTTCTAAATATATATATATATACACACAGTATTTATATAAATATTCTTATGTATATATGCACACATATACATACACAGAGAGATTTATATCAGTATCTCGGTATCTCTCTGCACATCATATATAGATATACATACAGACTTAACATATATATATGTGTGTATGTATTAATAGATATTCCATTGTCCCAGCACAATTTGTTGAACAGTTCACCTTTCCCCATTAATTTGTAAATTCTACGTCTGTTAAAATTCAAGTTTCTATGTTAGCCTGGGTCTGTTTCAGTGCTTTCTCTTAGGTTCTACTGGTCTATTTGTCTTTTCTGAATAATACTACATTGTTTCAATGAGGTTAGCTCTGTGACAAATCTATTACCAGGCACATTCTCCCTCTTTACACTTTAGTTTTAAAACTGTGTCACCTATCCTTTTTTTTAAACTTTCAGTTTGAATTTTTGCATCAGATTGCCAAGCTCCATAAAAAAAGCATTTGGATTTTAATTTAAATAGCTTTGATTTTATAGTTTAATATGGGAAAACTTGACATCTTTATGATAATGAGTCTTCTCATCCATGAACTTTAGTATATATTTTCATTTATTTTGGTATTTGTATATTCTTTGTAATATTTTGCATAAATATATTAAACAGCTGCATTATATTTTTGGCTAGTTTTATCAGCTACTATGAATGGTACTTTTACAAATGACATTTTCTAATGATTTATTTGCTGGATTCTAGGAGAACTACTATTTTTTGTATACTTTTCTTGAATCCAGAATTCCTGGTGTGTGTGTGTATACTATGTAGGAACTTCTATGTAGGAATTTTTATTTTCTAATAATAATCATAATTATCTCTTACTTTCCAATCTTTATTCCACTGATTTATTTATCTTTTCTTATTTAATTGACTGGGACCTCCACCAAAATATTGAATAACAGCAGTCAAAATTGTCATTCTTATCCTCTTACTATCTTTAATATAAATTATTCTAAAGTTAATAAATTATTCTAAGAGGTATGATGTTTACCAAAAAATTTTAGTTGAACTTTACCAGTTAAGGCAATTGCCTTGGTATGCTAATATTTTTGTAAGTTATGAAGGCATGTTTTATTTCAGCAAATAGTTTTTTTTTCTGTATCTATAAAGATGATCATGTGCTTATTCCTCCCCTCTAGTCTTATTATGGTGATTATCATTAGAAAATTTCCTGATGTTAGAAAATTTTACATTCCTGGGATAACACACACTTGATCATTATGTAATGCTGGATTTGAAAAGTCTCTATTCGTAGATGAAATTGGTCTCTACTTGTTTTCCAGTATAGTCTTTATGTGGTTTTGGTATTGAAGTTACAGTAGTCCTATAACATGAATTGGATTGTTTTAGTTTTCCTGTTTACTGAAATAGGGTTTTTTTTTTTATTTTTAATAAGGTGGTGTGGTATATTTAGAATCTAGGGAAGATTTGCTCGTAAAATATTTGAGTTTGCTGTCCATTTAGGAAGAAGATTTTTGCCTGGAAATACATTCAATTTATTTAATGGTTCTTTTTTTTTTTTTTTTTTTTTTTTTGTGGTGCGAGGGCCTCTCACTGCTGTGGCCTCTGCCGTTGCAGAGCACAGGCTCTGGACACGCAGGCTCAGCGGCTATGGCTCACGGGCCCAGCCGCTCCGCGGCATGTGGGATCTTCCTGGACTGGGGCACGAACCTGTGTCCCTTGCATCGGCAGGTGGACTCTCAACCACTGCGCCACCAGGGAAGCCCCTATTTAATGGTTCTTTGTCCATTCAAGTTTTCGTTTTTTTTTTTTTTTTTTAAACATCTTTATTGGAGTATAATTGCTTTACAATGGTATGTTAGTTTCAGCTTCACAACAAAATGAATCAGTTATATATATACATATGTTCCCATATCTCTTCCCGCTTGCGTCTCCCTCCCTCTCACCCTCCCTATCCCACCCCTCCAGGCGGTCACAAAGCACCGAGCTGATCTCCCTGTGCTATGCAGCTGCTTCCCACTAGCTATCTACCTTACGTTTGGTAGTGTATATATGTCCATGCAGACTTACTAGAGAATGGACCGGTGACAAAGTTTTCCGTTTTGAGTCAATATTAGTAATTTATATTTTTTCAAAAGTTGTCTCTGTCAATATTTTCAAATTTACTGGCATAAAGTTATTTATATTGTTTTCTTATGATTGAAAAACATCTTTACTTCATTTCAATTTTCTCTCTCCTTCATTCCCAATATTGTTTTTAAAAATTGTTCTTATTTATTTTCAATTTATATACAGAACAATTCAAACTATGTGGTGTACAGTTTTATAAGTTTTGACAAATGTGGCCACGCCCAAAATCAAGATACAGAGCAGTTCCATCACCCTCCAATACTTCCTCATAATGTCCCTTTGTAGTCAATTACTTTCTACACCCCCAATCTCTGGCAACCATCCTTACAGTTTTACCTTTTCCAAAATACCATATCACACAGTATGTAGCTTTTTGAGTCTGGCATTTTTTTTTTTTTCCCACTGACTATAGTGTATTTGAAATTTATCCATGCTGTACGTATCAATAGTTTGTTTCTTTGTATTGTTGAATAATATTCCATTTTTTGCCTATACCACAGTTTATCTATTCACCAGTTGAAGTCTCATTTCTTCCAGATTTTTTGGTGATTATGAACAGAGTCACTATAAACAATTATGTACAGAATTTTACCTGTACATAAGTTTCAATACTCTTGGTTAAATACCCCAAACTGGAATTGCTGTCAAATGGTAAATGCATGTTTAATTTTATAAGATTCCACCAAACTGGTTTTCCTTCCTTTTTTTTTTTTTTCTTGCGGTACACGGGCCTCTCACTGTTGTGGCCTCTCCCGTTGCGGAGCACAGGCTCCAGATGCGCAGGCCCAGCGACCATGTCTCACAGGCCCAGCCGCTCTGCGGCATGTGGGATCTTCCCGGACCAGGGCACGAACCCGTGTCCCCTGCATCGGCAGGCGGACTCCCAACCACTGTGCCACCAGGGAAGCCCTAGTTTTACATTTTTTACTTTAATACATTTTTAGTTCATATTTGTATGAAGTGGGAAGTTTATATTGAAGTTTTTTTGTGTGTGTATGTATGTCTACCCAATTATTTAATCATATTTGTTGAAAACATTTTTTTGAATCACCTTTGTGCTTTTATAAAAAATCAGTTGACTACATTTGTCTGGTTCTATTTCTGGACTCTGTCTATTCCATAGATTTGTATGTTTATTTTTATACTGTCACACTATCTTTACACTATCGTATTGTCTTGGTTGCTGTAGCTTTATGACAAGTACAATTGATCCTTCAACAACATGGTTTGAACTGCATGGGTCTACTTATATGTGGACTTTTTCTCTAAATATGTACTACAGTACTACACAATCTGTGGTTGGTTGAATCCATGGATGTGGAACTGTGGATACAGAGTGCTGACTGTAAAGTTACATGTGTATTTTCAACAGCAGGTATAGTTGACACCCCTAACCCCCATGTCGTTCAAGGGTCAACTGTATTAAAATAAGGTAGTGGAAGTCCTCCAACTTTGCTGTTATTTTTCAAAAATTTTTGGCTATTCTATTTCCTTTGCCTTTCCAAATAAATTTTAGAGAGTTTGTCAATGTATACAAAAATTTCTATTGGGATTTTGATTGGGACTGCATTGAATCTGTAGATCATTTCAACACTGAGGCACCAATCATTGAACACAAATTTATCACTCCATTTATTTAGGTCTTTGTTTCTCTTCTTTTAGCTGTGTTTTGAAGTTTTCTCCATACAGGCCTGACACAAGTTTTGTTAAATTTATACCTAAGTGTTTTGGGTTTTTTTGGTAAGTTGTCTAAACACATTGTGAATGGTACGGTTTAAAAATTTGAATTCCTAATGTTTATTGCTAGTATATAGAAATACAATTGATTTTTGTACGTTGATCTTGTATCCTGTGACCTCATTTATTAATTGTAGGAGCTATTTTTATGGATTCCTTGGGGTTTTCTGCATAGGCCTCATGTCTGTGGATAAAGGGATATTTATTTCTTCCTTTGCAATGCGTATGCCTTTTATTTCCTTTTTTGACATTATTGTACTAATTGGGACTTCTAGTATAAGTTTGAATAAAAGTGATAAGGATAGGTATCTTTACCTTATTTCTAATCTTAGGGGGAAATCATTACATCTTTCTTTTTTTTTTTAATTTTAATTTTGGCTGCATTAGGTCTTCGTTGCTACACATGGGCTTTCTCTGGTTGCGGTAAGCAGGGACTACTCTTCGTTGTGGTGCACGGGCTTCTCATTTGGGTGGCTCCCCTTGTTGCAGAGCATGGGCTCTAGGTGCACAGACTTCAGTAGTTGTGGCGCACAGGCTTAGTTGCTCCGCCGCATGTGAGATCTTCCCAAACCAAGGCTCAAACCCGTGTCCCCTGCATTGGCAGGCGGATTCTTAACCACTGTGCCACCAGGGAAGTCCCCCATCTTTCATCATTAAATTTGATGTTATCTGTAGGTTTTTTGTAGATGTCCTTTATCAGGTTAAGGAAGTTCCTATAAATTTCTAGTTTGGTGAGAACTTTAAAAAATTATAAATGATCAAATTTTGTCAAGTGCTTCTTCTGCACCGATTAAGATGATCTCATGCTTTTTTCTTCTTTAGTCTGTTAATATGGTGATTTATTTACATTGATTGCAAAGTCGAACTAACCTTGAGTTCCCAGGATAAAACCTCACTTGACCATGATGTATTATTCTTTAAAATATTATTGAAATTGATTTGCTAATATTTTCATGAGAATTTTTGTATCTATGTTCGTGAGAGATATTGGTCTGTAGTTTCTTTGTTTATTTATCAGTTAGTCTTATAATGTCTTTGTTAAATTTGGAATCAAGTTAATGTAGGCCTCACAAAATGAGTTTGGAAATATTAATTCCTTTTCTATGTTCTGCAATAAATTGGGTAGAATTGTTATTAATTCTCCCTTAAGTGTTTGCACAGTGTATAGTTGGGCATTTCCCCCCTTAAATCCAAACTGATGATCTCTGCCTTTTTACTTGGTATATTTAGATAATTTACATTTAATATGATTATTGATATGTTTGGATTTAAGTCCAGCATTTTATTTTTTTTGTTTTCTGTGTGTCTTCTCTACTTTTTGTTCCTCTCCTCTTAGTTTCCTGCCTCCTTTTGGGTTATTTGGATTTTGATGGGTATATTTCATTTAGATTAATTTATTGACTCTTTCTTAGTGGTTGCTCTAGAATTTTTAATTTTTCAAAGTCCTCAGGTTGCTGCTTTTTGCATTTTGTCCAGAATTTTTGTTGTAATTGGTGAAAGAGATAGGCTATCCTGGGCTTATTTAATCTTGGCTGCCCAAATATTGCCTTTTCAAAAGTGTAATTTTGGTATTTTTCTTCATTTATTTTTCTAGACATCTATATACTCTACTGTTCTTTTAAGATAACTGGTTTTGTTGTATTGAGCATCTCTCTTAGTAGTGTTGTTTGTTTTTCTCCTAAGTAAAATTCTGCAGAAGGCTTCCTTGGTGCCCTTACCAAATACATTTATTTCCTGTTTGCCACCTCATTGTGCCCATCTCCCAGCTTCTGTGTGCTCTGCTATTAAAGGTTTTCACTTGAAACCTTCAAAGAACTGCTCTTGGGCACTGGAGCCACCTGCTGGTATGGATATCTAGAAATGCCTGAAGTTGATATCCCTTCCAACCTCAGGATTCTTTTAGCCAATGACTGGCTAGTGTGGGAGTATGAAGTCTCAACTCCTTTGCCACAAGACAGAACAACTCTTCTCCTTCCTTATCATGTTTCCCCATTTCCTTACTGGATTCTTCTGAGAGTACTTTCTTAATAGACTACTCACATTCTAATCCTTACCTCAGGTGATTTTCACTTTTTCTGAGTTTATTCTTCTTCTCAAGTTGTTTTCATCCCCCTTATTTTTTATGTAAATAAATTTATCAAGAACTGTATTGAATTTATCCCACAACTTATGGATGTAGAACTTTTGTTTTATTTAGCCCTAAATACTTTAATTGTTTTGAGCTTTGCACTTTTAACACATGAGTAATTTAGGAATGCCATTTTAAAGTGCTCTATATTTTTGTCCTAAATGTCTTTTAATTGTCAATTTATAATTTAATTTTGTTGGGGTCTGCATTGTTGCTATTTGGTTCTCTGAAATTAGTTAAGACTTCTGTTTTTTTCTACTATAAGATTGATTACTTGTAAATATTTCTCATTTTCTGGAAAATAATGTATATTTTCTTTTGTTGACTGCATATATATAAAGATATATCTATTAGATCATGTTTGTACAGTGTTGTAAAATTTTTCTATATCCTAAGTAATTTTTGTCTGCAGGACCAGGTTCTGATACAGTGAATTAGAGTCTCCTGCTCTGATTATAGATTTCTCAGTTTCTTCTTATAATTCTATCAGTTTTGCTTTATGTATTTTTAAGGTTATGTTGTTGTTAGGTAGATACAATTCATGACTGTTATATCTGCTTGGTGAGTCCTTTCCTTTTATAATTACATAGTGTTCTTTATCTCTATGATGTTTTTTGTTTTAAGTTTGATTTTATCTGCTACTAAAATTGTTATTCTTATTTTGTTGTTGTTCCATTTCTCTATTTTTGGCTTTTCTGGGTTGTTTGTATTAGTGTGTCTCTTGTAGTAAGCACCATATCCCTAGATTAAGAAAATTACAACCTGTTAGATTCTGTCTTCTTATCAGTAACTTAAATCTGTTTATATTTATGATAAATATTGATATGATCTATTTGGACTTATTTTTACTATCTTTGTTTTTTACACCTTTATTGGAGTATAATTGCTTTACAATGGTGTGTTAGTTTCTGCTTTATAACATATTGAATCAGTTATACATGTACATATGTTCCCATATCTCTTCCCTCTTGCGTCTCCCTCCCTCCCACCCTCCCTATCCCACCCCTCTACGTGGTCACAAAGCACCGAGCTGATCTCCCTGTGCTATGCGACTGCTTCCCACTAGCTATCTATTTTACGTTTGGTACTGTATATATGTCCATGCCACTCTCTCACTAATTTTCGTATATATAGTTGTGGCCTTTTCTTTTCCACTTAGAGAAGTCCCTTTAGCATTTCTTGTAGAGCTGGTTAAGTGGTGTTGAACTCTTTTAGCTTTTGCTTGTCTGTAAAACTATGTCTCCTTCAAACTGAATGATAACATTGCCAAATAGAGTACTCTTAGTTGTAGGTTTTTGGGGTTTTTTTTTTTTCTTTCATCACTTTGAATATATTGTGCACTCCCTTCTGGTCTGCAAAGTTTCTGCTGAAAAGCCAGCAATAGTCTTATGGAAGTTCCCTTGTATGTAACTAGTTGCTTTTCTCTTGCTGTTTTTAAGATTCTATCTTTAATTTTTGTCATTTAAATTATACTGTGTCTTGGTGTGACCTCTTTGGGACCATCTTATTTGGGACTCTCTGTGCTTCCTGAATCTGGATGTCTGTTTTTCCCAGCTTAGAGAAGTTTTCAGCTATTATTTCTTCAAATAAATTCTCTTCTACTCTCTCTCTTTTCCTTCTGGGACCCCTAAAATATAAATGTTAGTACACTTGATGTTATTCCAGAGGTCTTTTAAACTATCCTCATTTTAAAAAAAATTCTTTTTTCTTTCTTTTTCTTTTTTTGTTCAGCTTGGGACATTTGCACTACTTTGTCTTCTAGATCAGCAATCCATTCCTCTGTCATCTAATCTACAGTTGATTCCTTTTAATGTATTTTTAATTTCAGATATTGTATTCTTCTGCTCTGTTTGGTTCTCTTTTATATTTTTTAACTCTTTGTTGAAATTCTCACTGTGTTCATCCATTCTTCTCCCAAGTTCAGTGATCATCTTTATGATCACTACCATGAACTTTTCATTGTATAGATTCCTTATCTCCACTTTGTTTAGTTCTTTTCCTGAGGTTATGCCTTGTTCCTCTGTTTAGAACATATTTCTTTGTCTGCTCATTTCTCTTTGTTTATTTCTATGTGTTAGGTAGTTGGTTATGTTTCCTCATATTGGAGAAGTGGTCTCATGTAGGACATGTCCTATGGAGCCCAACAGCATGCTCCCCTCTGCACCACAGCTGTAATGCTCTAGGATTACCCCCTATGTAGGCTGCATGCCCCTTCTGTTGTGGTGGGGCTGATTACTATGGGCATGCTGGTGTGTAAGCCTGGGCCACAGCATGCTTGACTGCAAGGCCATGCCTTGTGTGGTGGCTGTGGATGCACTGAAGGGTGGGGTAGGCTACCTGCACAGTTGGCTGCATGACCCAGGGGGGTGTAGGGTTGGCGCTGGCCCACTGGTGGGCAGGGCTGGAGCTAATAGGCTAGAGGGAGGATTCCAAGATGCTTGTCAGCACTGCTGTTATCATGGTAGAACAAGCTTCCAAAATGGCTGCTGCCAGTGTTTCTGTCCCCGGGAGTAGTCCCAGTTGCCTCCTGCCTCTTGGAGGCTCTCCAATATGAGCAAGTGGGTCTGACCCAGGGTTCTTTCAAACTACTGCCTCTGTGCTGGGTCTCAGCATGTGTAAGATTTTACATGTCTTCTTTAAGAGTGGAGTCTCTGTTTGCTATAGTCGCCTGGCTCTCCGGTACACAGCCCTGCTTGCCTTCAAAGCCAGGTGTTCTGGGGACTCGTCTTCTGGGTGCAAGACCCCAGGCTGTGGAGACCAAGGTGGGGCTCAGACCTTTCACTCCTTGGAGAGGTCCTCTATGATGGTGATATTCTTCCTGTTTGTGGGTTGCCAATCCAGGGCTGTGGGTCCTGACTATACTGCATCTCCATCCCCCTTCCTGTCTCATAATGGATCCTTCTTTATGTCTTTAATTGTGGAAAATCTTTTCTGCTAGTGTTTAGGTCATCTTCACAGAGAGTTTCTCTGTAAGCAGTTGTAATTTTGGTGTGTTTATGGGAGGGGGTGAGTTCAGCATCTTCCTATTCTGCCAACTTGGTGACCTCAAGTGACAGATATTTACCTTTATAAAAATATGACTGTCTCTAGATGTTCTTTAAAAGTATAGAGTATTATATTTAATGTTACTAGAACTTAAAAGAAAACATAACTGAAATGAAACTGAGGGAATTGTGAACTTCAGACATTTTTTTTTTAAAGTAAACAAAATTATTTCCTAGAAGATCCCTTAAAAATACAAAGGAAAGATTCTGAAAAACATTAGGAGTTAATAATCATTATTTTCAAAAAGTATGTTTCAAGTTTTGAGTTTGTTTCAAAGTTTCACGCTTAGCTTATTGACTCCCTTCTTTGAAAGATGAGACATTGATGAGTTTACCTCTCATCTCCTGAGAGTTGTCAGTTATAGTATGACTTTTATCTTATCCAGGTTAATGTCATAATTTGTTCTGGTATCATAATTCCCTTAGTTGCTTGCTCTTTCTTCTATATTTAGATGAATCCTCTGCTCAACCCTAGTTCTTTTACCCCAATTTCTAAATTCCTGAGTTTATATTTATAATTATTATTGCTATTATTATTTATCTGTTAATTGGATGGATTTAATTATGAGTAGTTCCTTTTTCCCCCCAAAAGGTCCATATGTTCTGTATTTTCTGAAGTATTTAATATTCAGATGGCTGCTTCTTGCTTTTATATAGAAATAACTTTGGCTGAGTGTCATATTCTAGGCTCACTTTTTCTTTCTCTTGGAACTCTGAGATGTGAATACCTTTATTCTGGCTCTGAATGTTATTTTAGAGAAACCAGAGTCTGGCCAGATTTTCCCATTGTGTGTGTTTTTGCTCTTTCTGCTCGGATGTATTAGGACTTCTCTCTTAACTCTGAAGTTTTATAACTTAATTAGGATGGGATATGTCTTTGTGTTGAGGTTTCTGTATCAAATTTTCCTGACATACATTATGCTCTTTTAAAACTGTTTTGTTTTGTTTTTGTCAGGTTCAGTTATTATTTTTAATACAGGGGAAAAATACAGGGGAAATTTCTTGTATTATATCTTTGAATACATATTTTGTTCCATTTGTTGTGTTTTCTTCTTTAGGAATACCAATTATTCGTAAGACAAATTGTCTGTCTCTTTTTTATAGTCAGTCTGTCTCCCTAATGATTTTGATTTCTTTGTTTTTTTAAAATATGCATTCATTTTTATTACCCTAAATCTTTCCTCTAGGTCAGTAATTATATTATCAACAGTATCCATTCTGTTCCTCTGTAATAATACTTTCCGGGTTCTAATTTTGTTTTCCAATATCTATGTCCATCTCCTTCTGTAATTTTATCATCTCATCTTTTAATTTTAATTTTATTTGATTCATGTTTCTATTAAATTTTCTCTAATTTCAAGCAATAGTGGGCTTTTTCTTCTGGTCCTTTAGTGATGCACTTGTCTAGTTTTGACTCCTGTGTGCATTGTGCTGTGTTCCCACATCCCTTCCTTCTATTTTGTTCTTTCATGGCTTCTGCATTGAGACATTTCATCTTGTTCATGGATAGCATCTGCTCAGATGTCTTCTCTGCTCTGATCACCATACCTGAGACCCATGGGTTTTCCCTCTTAGCTGCAAGTGGTGGCTGCATATTTGCTTTCTATCCACTGTCTGAAGCGATGGTATGACAGAACAAGAGCATCTCTGGGTGGTATGAAGGCTTTGTCTGAATAGCTGGGCTCTGCAACCTCTTCTGAGGTGTTATGGAATGTTCTGGGGTTTAGTACACCTGCATGAGAATGTTACTATTCCTGCAGGGGTTACCCTAGGGCTTTGGGACATTTCCTCATCCAGTAGGTCACCCTGGAGCCTTCATTCCTATCAGTGAGTCTCAGCCCTGATGTTTACTCTCTCAATCCCTCAGAAACAATTTCCACTCCTCTAGAGTGAGAAAAAGAAAAGAAAAAGATAAAGTTACCTTCTTAGGTTGGGTCTGTAGAAAGAGCCTCTGAGATGAGGACTGGTGTACAAATGGTTTATGAAGGCAGTGCCCTAAGAATCTGGTAGGAAGTTGGGGAGAGGGCAGGGAAGGGAGGAAGCCAGTGAGGTACAGCTTCAGGCCCAGTCCCTTAGAGGGCCTGGTCACACAGGGAGCTCTGGAGTGGAAATTGTGCCTCAGAGTTGCCCAGACTCTGGTCCAGGAGATGGGAGAGAGATGCCCAAAGATAGTGAAAAGGGGTTTGGGTAGAGTTCTGCATTATCCTGCCTCTCAGATCCTCTCATGTTGCACAGTTTCACTCCATCCAGTCATAGATTACCTGAGTGAGTGATGGGCTACAATTTTCAGGGAAACGTAACTTAGGAGAAGAGGGTTAGTAGGATAACCTAAGATTTTCACTGCTCCGCTTGGTTCTGAGGCCATAACTAATACTCAGAATGTCCCTTCTCAACCACCCGCTACAGCTTGCCCTCTGCTGGTTTACTTGGCTTACTGGTAAGGGGGCCCCGACCTTCATCCTTTGAGGGGGCTGAGCTATATCCTTTCAGGCTATGGTTGCTATAATTGCCATTCATGATGACCATATGTGAACACTAAGAGATGCCCCAATGGATCATTCCCTATGTCCCAAACACACCTTCCCTATTTCCATTATGTATCATTAACCCATCTCCTCCTGATTATCCCTGCCAGTATGACGGTTCCTTACTTTTCCTGCTGATATACTGGTACAAAGAGCCCCAAATGACCAGATGGCAAGTATACTTTTAAGTTTAGTGGGAGTTTTACTGTGTCTCCTGGTGAAACTTCTCCTTCAGGGAACTCGGAGGGCGGGGGAGGTCATCTGCCGACCATCGGGAGTGATGAATAACAGGGCCATGGCCACTTCAACCTTTTGGTTCTTAGATCCATATATTATATCTATTGAAGACAGAACATCTTATAATGGCCTTCGACTCAAGGTATATCCTGCATCTTGAGGACTGTATCCCAAGCTTGTAAGATGTCACCTCCAAGTTAATGCATCTTGCTAAGTTGGCAGCTTCTGGGTGATTGAGTACGTGATAGGCCCAGTGGGCCCTGTGCATATCTGACCTCCTTTCTCATACAGTGGGTCCCTTGGCACAAGGCAATGTGATGTGGAATTCAGTGACAATAAATCATGCCCTGTTTGCTTTAGATCGCAACACTGTGGGCAGGAAAGGAAACCCATACCAGAAAAAAGTATTAATCCCTCTGAGGAGGAGTCACTGCTCTCTCCAGAGTGGAAGGAGTTGGATATAATGAACTTGCCACCTGTGTTTTGTTGGTCTCTTGAGGATGACACTGTATCAAAGGCTTCTGCTCAGTGGCTGAACATTTCTTGAGCAGGTATTGGGTGGCTGATGATGCTAGTTGGTACCTCCTATAGAAGAGTGCTTGCCTACCTGGTTCCACTTAGTTGTTTACCGCCTCCCCTGCAGTAGGTGCTCCCTGTGGGCACTGACATGTGATACAAAAACCCACACACTTGGCTCCCATAGTTTTATCCACAAGAATCTAACCAAGATCTCCTTTGTCCCAATTTTCTAATCTTTAAGTCTTTGAGAATAGCATTCATTTCTGCCTTTGCCCCCAGGATGTCGTATTGTTTTTGATTGTTTGGATCAGGGGATCAGGGACAATTTCAGGGCCTGGCATTTGGCCTTTCCTACCATGCTATCTGCTAAGTCCATCCTGATTACTCATTTAGGATCTGAGGAAATGACCACTTGGTGGATCTGTGGACCCAGCGCAAGAAAGATTCCATTCATTACTTGTACCCATGTACTTTAATGAGGGGTGGGGGATGATGGTGTTTTGAGTCTCCTAGTACTAATGTTGACTCTGATACTGTGTCCAACAGCACACTAACGATATAGGTTTTCCCCTTCCCCTGCGCTGTTACTCAAAACTGGAGTAATGGTTATTGTTTATACTTCTTGTGGCATTTCGTTGCAGGGTCTTTACTCAATTGATGGGTTCTGGGTCTGAGAACTGCTACAACGTTGTGACTGCCCATTGGTGTGATTTATCTCTATTTTCTTTTCATTTTCATCCAGACTTCCCTGCTGAAGCAGTGGTTAAGACTCCATGCTCCCAAAGCAGGGGACCCAGTTTCAATCCCTAGTCAGGGAACTAGATCCCACATGCATGCTGCAATTGAGTCCACATGCTACAACTAAGAAGCCCACATGCTGCAACTAAGGAGCCTGCCTGCCACAACTAAGGAGCCCACGTGCCACAACAAAGGATCCCCACCAGGGATCAGTAACTTTGTCAGCTACCCATATATCTTTTTCCTAGATACATTATGGTCTATTGGGAATCACCACAAGTCCTTGTAGGTCATAGTCCCCTGGTTGCCATCCTGACCTAGCTTTCTACCTTGCCTCTGATGACTGAGTGCTACTATATGGCCTCTGCTGTTCCAGAATCCTTCTGTCTTTAGTGACTCTAGGGAGCCAACTCCATTAAAAGATCCATTATCAGCCTAGCTTACAGAAGATAGCAATCACCAAACTTCTTAATGAAGTCCGTGCCTTCCCACCCACCCCATCCCCTAACTCTTCCCTTGCTCCGTAGTGAAGAAAGTTTCCTATGGATCTTCTCAATGGACATAGTCATATGGTGAGAACTCAGAGCCTATATAATAGATCCATTCCAACATGCCCACTTCTCTGAGATCAAAGATCTGAATCCCTTATTTAACAAGGTTGCTCTCATATTTCCATATTGCATTTTAAGATGAGAATTTTTTTCCCAAGATTCTAGGGGCCATTCCAGAAGTTATTAAGACTAACTCTCAGAACCTGACAAAGTGTCAAAACCTCATCCAGGGGCTTCCCTGGTGGCACAGTGGTTGAGAGTCCGCCTGCCGATGCAGGGGACACGGGTTCGTGCCCCGGTCCAGGAAGATCCCACATGCCGCGGAGCGGCTGGGCCCGTGAGCCATGGCCGCTGAGTCTGCGCATCCGGAGCCTGTGCTCTGCAACGGGAGAGGCCACAACAGTGAGAGGCCCGCGTACTGCAAAAAAACAAAAAACAAAAACAAAAAACCTCATCCAGTCTTATGTTCTATGTCCCTTCCCCACCTACCCTTGGTTCAGTAGCCTTGAGATCCCCTTTCAGGCAAGCCTTCCTAGTTCTTGTGGGTTCACATAGGTCAGGTCCTTCAGTTCCATTGGTGAATAATTCTCTTCCCTTAGCAGGGCCTGCTGAGATTTGACTCTAGTTATTGTTCTAGTGGCCAGTAGGGGAAGTGGGAGCTTATCTTGAGGAGGGAAGATGTTGTCTTACAAGAGATTTGTGGCCATGGGGTTCTCTGAATAGAGTTCGAGCAAGCATCTTCTAGGAAGGAAGTGGACCACTTCTGTAGGCAGAGGGCTCAGGGGAGTCCAGCAGTTCACTGTTGTGAAGTATCCACTCAAATGTCTCTATCCTAAGTCTCAGAGTCCCAGTTCTTTTCTACCTAGGCCTTGATTTTGGCATAGGAGACCTCAGTCTTCTCTGGAGTTTTGCTGCTCTTATAGTTAGATTCTAGGTCTCATCTTAAGCATGGTTTGCTTTCCGATGAGGAAGGATGGTCTGTTTGAACGTTGCCACAGAGGTCTTCTGATTGCCATACCATACCTCAAGTTGGTAATTAATCAGCTTATCTGAGTCTGTCATTTCTCTCTTCAGTGAATCAATAGCATTTAGCAGCATCCAACTAATTGTACAGATCTTGTAATTGCTATATCTTCTTTGTAGCTCAGATTCTAGACCTATCAATCACCTAGTGAATCCCTGTTCACCTGATAGCAGTTGGGCGCACGTTTTCCTAGCCACCCTTCCTAAATTAGGGGCACAGCTCCAGCCTGCAAGCTCCCACAATGGCTCTCAGGCACACCCCACCTACTGTGGGGTCCTCTTAGTCCCCCCTACCCCTCTATGGCTTTGGCCACTGGAAGTCTGCCACTTTGTGTTTGTGTGTGGCAATTGACTGCCACTTTGTGTTTCTAATTCCTCTCTCGTCATTGCAATGTTTATCTTGTTGTTGAAGACAGCCGTATATTTTATAACTTTTTGGATTATATTTTACCTATCACAATGGCATGTGTTTGAAGCAGGGCAGGGTCCAAAGAGGAATTTACAACCTAATCCTGAGCGAAGTCCCAGCCAGTATACATTTTTAAATAGTTCCTGTCTCTAAGTACATACATTTTAATCATGCTTTTTGGTTATGTGGCTTTGTCGGTATAGGATGGTTGATTTATCATAATATATTTTTTTGAGAGTCTACAATGTGTCAGGCACCGTGCTATGCACTTTATAAAGATTGTTTCATTTAATCTTTTTTTTATAAATTTTATTTATTTATTTATTTATTTTTGGCTGTGTTGGGTCTTTGTTTCTGTGCGTGGGTTTTCTCTAGTTGTGGTGAACGGGGGCCACTCTTCATCGCGGTGTGTGAGACTCTCATTGTTGCGGCCTCTCTTTTTGCGGAGCACAAGCTCCAGACGTGCAGGCTCAGTAGTTGTGGCTCACGGGCCTAGTTGCTCCACGGCATATGGGATCTTCCCAGACTAGGGCTCGAACCCGTGTCCCCTGCATTGGCAGGCAGATTCTCAACCACTGAGCCACCAGGAAAGCCCCTCATTTAATCTTTACCCCATATAATCTTCACTTTATTTTCCAGATGAGAAAATGGAGACTCAAAAGTTAAACCAGGAAATAGCAGACAGTGAGTGAAGACAAGGTTAACCTGGACCCTGTGACTCCAAGCCTGCGTTCTTCCCACTGTCCACTCTCTCCCCTTCATTCACTCACCCACTCACTCCAATATCCAGTCCTCAGCTCTGTGACTGGTATTTTCAAGTGTGTTGGTGCTGATTCACTGCCAGCATAGTGGAGTCCTGGAATCTGTGAGAATACATGGGCAGAACCTCGGTCCTGTAAGTTAGCCAAGGTGTCAGGAGATGCCTTTCATCTCATGGACACTTGTGCAAATTAATTTAATGTTCCCTCTCTTGAGCCCAGGGCATGCTTTGGTGGAGTTCAGTCAGTGTTTGCATTGATGCATAACAAGGTCTGTATTTGATTTTCAGCAAATATTGACTGAAAGAGAGCTCTTGGAGAGAAATTAGAGGGGGCTACCTCACTAATAATGGGATTCGTATACATAATTTCTCAAGTAAGACTCATGAAGGTTTACCTGGAGCTGTTGCTGGTAAAGTGCCTGGCACTGTGGTTGAACTTCTCACCTCCTGGAAGCAAAATCTTTCCCTGCAAAGTTTTTGCAAGGGAGTGCTTGCCAAGCACCTCACCTCGTTACCTGGGGGCGGTGGGGGGGGCAGGCTGGAAGCATCCCCATTTTACACAGAAGGAAACCAAAGCTCAGAGGCAATACATCCTTTGCCCAAAGTCACAGAGTCAGTGCTGCCAGGCCAATCCTTGCCTCCATGACACTGGTCTCTTGGTCAATGGCTCTTCTGACTGTCCTGAGAATATAAACTTGAATATAAGAGGATTCCCAGCCTGGGGCCCGGCCTGTCTTCAGGGAGGGGATGGGGCTCTGGGGTGGGCCAGGGCAATGTTGAGCCTCAACTAGAAGCCTCAGACCTGTGGCAGGAGTGAGGATGAGAGGAGGGGCTGTCAGGGCCCAGTGTGTTGGCTGGTTGGCTTCGGGGGAAGACTGGATGTGCAATTCTATCTCTGGCTTCTAAGGTAGACTCTGGGGCCAAAGCAGGTTCTGAGGTTAACTGAAATATGGTCTTTATAATCAAGTTAAGGGAAGAAAGACAATTCCTCAGCTGGATGGAGACCTTCCCTTTGGGCAGGTGGAAGAGATGGTGCTTTTGAGACAGGCTGGGACCTGGGACCTGCGACCCTCTGCTGCAGTGCTTGCACCTGGACAAATGTCTCCTCAAGCTACAAAATACAAAGAAACTATAAGGGACTAAAAATAACCACATGCACGTGTAGTTAGGGCAAATTCTGGACAACAAGATACAAAAAAAGACCAAAAAAAACCCCCAACTGCCATTTCTGAAGAGCTGGAAGCAAAAACAGGGTGTCTGCGCATGCCCCCTGCACACACCACCACCAAAGGGGGGGCAAAACACCTAAGCCACCCCTCCTGCCAACCCCTGGTCACATCCCTGCCCTCACCCCATATAAGGTACCAGCTCGCCCCTCCTCAGGGAGTGAGCAAGGGAGCCTATTACTTGTTTTCACTCCTTCTGTGGCCGCAGGAGCCCCAATGAACCCTTGCCTGAATTTTTTGACTGGCCTCTTATAGATTTCTATTGGTCAGGAAGGCCAAGAACCCTGGTCAGTATCACTTCTGCTGACGTCTAGGTACCCATGCCTCAGTAGGTCAGGATAGCCGTGGGAATCCAGAGACCCCAGCTTCACTTACAGCCCAGGTGGGAGCCTCCCAGGACTGGTCCAAAGATGGCTTTACTGAAGGATGTCCTGGCACGGCCCTTCGTGGGAAGGCCTGGGCCAAGCCTTGACTACTTCAGGGCCATTCCTAATATAAAGCAGGCATGCTGCAGAGACATGGCATGGACAGGTGTTGGGCTGAATGAATTTTAAAACCAGGCAGGCCTGGGCATAAACCTACTTCTGCCACTCACTAGCTCTGTGACTTTGAGCAAGCTCCTTAACCTCTGTGAGTCTCAGTCTCTTTAACGGAGTTAATAATAGCGATGGTCTCATGGTGTAACTGCAAAGATTAACTGAAAAAATAAATGTAAAATTCTAAGCCTCAAGTCCAACAAGAAGAAGTGCCCAATAAACGTCAGTGGTTTATATCATTATGTGCACTCATTGGCTCCCCTAAGGTTTGAATATCATGGCATGACTATTACATCTTCCCTCTTGCTTGCCCAAGAGGGGGCATTCCATCTCTGTGGATTCTGCCACCTCCTTCTCACCTCAGGAGAGAACAGCTCTTAAAACTCTTCCCGGGGGAGTCTCCACTGGTTTGGCCAATTTCCCTCCCACTGTCATGAAGCAAACCTCTCTGAATAAGCACTTACCCCTCGGGCATGCTGACTGCTTGTATGGTTTGTGGATGCCATTTTTTTCTCATTAGTTGGCATTATAAGATGCTTAAAGGAGGCATGTACTGGGAAGTGTTGGCAAATCATTACCAATGATTATGTTCTCATGCCCTGCGATGCCTTGTGCCTATGACTCTGTGTAGCCATGACCAAGACATTTCAGAGATCACACAGGGAAGAGACATGGTGGGGGTTTAAATGTTCTTAGGTCAAATGAGTTTACCCAGGGGTCATCTGTGGGTAAGCATGACAAACAAAAGACTTCTGGAGTTGGAGAAGCAAGGCAGCTGAGGAGATTGCCAGCCACTGGTCAGCACTCTGTGACAGGGAGTGCCGACCACGTCTTACAAGCCAGCTCACCTGAGACTTGACTCTGACACCAAGAGAGGACACATTTAGAGATTAGATCACTCCCTAACACTATACACAAAAATAATCTCAAAATGGATTAAAGACCTAAATGTAAGGCCAGAAACTATCAAACTCTTAGAGGAAAGCATAGACAGAACACTCTATGACATAAATCACAGCAAGATCCTTTTTGACCCACCTCCTAGAGAAATGGAAATAAAAACAAAAATAAACAAATGGGACCTAATGAAACTTCAAAGCTTTTGCACAGCAAAGGAAACCATAAACAAGACCAAAAGACAGCCCTCAGAATGGGAGAAAATATTTGCAAATGAAGCAACTGACAAAGGATTAATCTCCAAAATTTACAAGCAGCTCAGGCAGCTCAATAACAAAAAAACAAACAACCCAATCCAAAAATAGGCAGAAGACCTAAATAGACATTTCTCCAAAGAAGATATACAGATTGCCAACAAACACATGAAAGAATGCTCAACATCATTAATCATTAGAGAAATGCAAATCAAAACTACAATGAGATATCATCTCACACCTGTCAGAATGGCCATCATCAAAAAATCTAGAAGCAATAAATGCTGGAGAGGGTGTGGAGAAAAGGGAACACTCCTGCACTGCTGGTGGGAATGTGAATTGGTACAGCCACTATGGAGAACAGTATGGAGGTTCCTTAAAAAACTGCAAATAGAACCACCATATGACCCAGCAATCCCACTACTGGGCATATACCCTGAGAAAACCATAATTCAAAAAGAGTCATGTACCAAAATATTCATTGCAACTCTATTTACAATAGCCAGGAGATGGAAAGAACCTAAGTGTCCATCATCGGATGAATGGATAAAGAAGATGTGGCACATATATACAATGGAATTTTACTCAGCCATAAAAAGAAACAAAATTGAGCTATTTGTAATAAGGCGGATGATCCTAGAGTCTGTCATACAGAGTGAGGTAAGTCAGAAAGAGAAAGACAAATACTGTGTGCTAACACATATATATGGAATTTAAGAAAAAAATGTGTCATGAAGAACCTAGGGGTAAGACAGGAATAAAGACACAGACCTACTAGAGAATGGACTTGAGGATATGGGGAGGGCGAAGGGTAAGCTGTGACAAAGTGAGAGAGTTGCATGGACATATATACACTACCGAACGTAAAATAGACAGCTAGTGGGAAGCAGCCGCATAGCACAGGGAGATCAGCTCGGTGCTTTGTGACCACCTAGAGGGCTGGGATAGGGAGGGTGGGAGGGAGGGAGATGCAAGAGGGAAGAGATATAGGGACATATGTATATGTATAACTGATTCACTTTGTTATAAAGCAGAAACTGACACACCATTGTAAAGCAATTATACTCTAATAAAGATGTTAAAAAAATAATAAGAATCAACATGGAACTCCTGAATGCTGGAATGCTCAAACCATGTGCTTTAGAACATTTATGTAGGCAAGGAGTGTCAGGATCCCTGCGTCCAACCTTCTACAAGTTTGCAGACTTCTTCAGAGTGGGGATTCATCCTATGCCTTGCCTTCCCACCCTGAACCTCAGTGGGGTTCTCAAAGCAAGGTGTGAGTAGGGCAGGATATCCCCCAGGAGCCCTGGTTAAAAGCCCTCCCAAACAGGATCTCCAGCTGTGCAGCCAAAGAATCAGCCATTTTAACAAATTCCTCAGGTGGAAAAAGAGATTCAGAATGCATGTGTTTGACAAAGTACTTGCTATCTGGAATATATTAAGAATGCCTATAAGTCAAGGAGAGGAAGACAGTTCAGGAGGAAAATGGGCAAAATAGTTGAATGGGTACTTCACAAAAGAAGATGTACAAATGGCCAATAAGTACCAAAAAAAAAAAAAAAAAAAGATATCCAGTATCATTAGTCATAGGAGAAATGCAAAATTAGACCACAGTGAGAGATCACTTCACATCTGCCAGAATGGCTAAAACTAAAAAGACTGACAATACCAAGTACTGGTGAAGATGTGGAGCAACTGGAACTCATACATTGCATGTGGGAATGTACAGCAACTCTGGAAAACTGTTAGGCCTTTTCTTCTGAAGCTGAATATCTGCCTACCTTCTGAGCCATCATTTGCCCTATGGATGGCTTGTGTGTGCTGAGAGACAGAAATATGAATGTTCATAGAAGTTTTATTCATGATAGTCCCAAACTGGAAAACCACCTAGGTGCTTATCAGCAGGTGCACAGATAAACAAATTGAGTCCAGCCACACAGTGAGGTACCACTCAGCGGTAAAATAGAAAACGACTGGTGATGTGTACATCAGCACAGATGAATCTCCCAAACGTTATGCTGGGCAGAAAAAGCCATATAAATGCAATTAAAAAACTAATTGACAGTGATAAAAGTTAGAATAGTGGTTGCTTTGTGGGGGGCTGGATGCTAGAAATGTTCTATATCTTAATCTGGGTGGTAGTTACACAGCATATACATCAGTTAAAATTAGTTGAGTTGGACACTTGAGATGCTTTACTGGATGTATACCTCAAAAAATTAACAAACAAAATCATAGTCGAAGACACGGTCCTGTGGCCTTTCCCACAATGAGTAGGGGTCAACTTACACCTCTATGGATATCCCCAAATCCACTGTGAGCCCCTGGAGCTCTCCTCTGACATCCCCAGTGCATGCCAGTAGCCTTCTCCCCATTCCCCAGCCAGAACCCCACACATCTTTCGTGTCAGCTATTGGTCTGGCAGTGTGGCATGTGGCATCAGCCCTGGGGCCATGCAGGAACTCTGGCCCAACCACTGTCTGGGGGATTCCAGGAAACTGGAGCTTCCTGCGTGGAGGCCTCTCTCCCACTGGGGTGATGCTGGGCACAGTCTGCCAGACTCCAGGCTCCTCACCACAATATTCAGAGGGAAAGCTGCTGCCCTGGTGTTTATTTCTCCTCTTCTTCAGACCAGGTGAGTCCAGGCCCTTGGGCCAGCACATGGCCCTCTGGAGTTACCTTGCACTCCTTCTAGCGGGGCTGCAGGTAGAAGTGAGAGCACTTGGCCAGGTTCCTGAGCCTTCCGGGTCCATGGGTCACTCTCATCCAGGCAGCAGGGAGTCTGCAAACAGTCTGGGCCCTTCAGAGCCAGGACTCATCCTGATGTGGTGCCCACTGTGTACTTTCTCTAACCTCAGCTTACTGAGCTCCTGTGAGGGGCAGTCAGGATAGGAATAAGTGCATCCATCTTTATACAAGGAAACTAAGGCCCAGTGAGAGTTTGGTCCAAGGTCATACAGCTGTTTAGTGGCAGAGCTTGGACCAGGGCATGGTTTCCAATTGCAGGTGGTAACCCCTCTCTCCTTCTCCACCTCCCAGTCACTGTGGTTTGGGGGAGTCTGAACCCCACTTTATCTTCCCATCTCCAGGTGGGAGAGTAG
This sequence comes from Aethalodelphis obliquidens, assembly GCF_003676395.1. Lineage (NCBI taxonomy): Eukaryota > Metazoa > Chordata > Mammalia > Artiodactyla > Delphinidae > Aethalodelphis > Aethalodelphis obliquidens. The sequence goes on along the minus strand of NW_020837987.1, from coordinate 617,980 downwards.
CAGTCACATCTGGTGTCTGCTGAGACACAAGGCCCATCATTTGAAGAGGAGCCTCTGTGTGGCCTTTGTGTTGGGTCCCCCTGCCTGCTTTTCCTCACTGGACACTAGTCTTGGGGCCGTGGGTATGCATGAGAGAGAACAGACACCTTCGGCCCTCATGGAGGCTATAAATATATATATATATTTCTTTTTTAACATCTTTATTAGAGTATAATTGCTTTACAATGGTGTGTCAGTTTCTGCTTTATAACAAAGTGAATCAGCTATATGCATACGTATATCCCCATATCCCCTCCCTCTTGTGTCTCTCCCCCACACTCCCTATCCCACCCCTCTAGGTGGTCACAAAGCACTGAGCTGATCTCCCTGTGCTATGTGGCTGCTTCCTACTAGCTATCTACTTCACATTTCGTAGTGTATATATGTCCATGTCACTCTCTAACTTCGTCCCAGCTTACCCTTCTCCCTCCTGTCAAGTCCTTTCTCTATGTCTATGTCTTTATTCCTGTCCTGCCCCTATGTTTGTCAGAACCATTTTTTCCCCATATATATGTGTTAGCATACGGTATTTGTTTTTCTCTTTCTGACTTATTTCACTCTGTATGACAGACTCTAAGTCCATCCACCTCACTACAAATAACTCAATTTCGTTTCTTTTTATGCCTGAGTAATATTCCATTGTATATATGTGCCACATCTTCTTTACCCATTCATCTGTTGATGGACACTTAGGTTGCTTCCATGTCCTGGCTATTGTAAATAAAGCTGCAATGAACATTGTGGTACATGACTCTTTTTGAATTATGGTTTTCTCAGGGTATATGCCCAGTGCTGAGATTGCTGGGTCATATATTAGTTCTATATTTAGGTTTGTAAGGAATCTCCATTCTGTTCTCCATAGTGGCTGTATCAATTTACATTCCCACCAGCAGTGCAAGAGTGTTCCCTTTTCTCCACACCCTCTCCAGCATTTATTGTTTCTAGATTTTTTTGATGATGGCCATTCTGACCGGTGTGAGGTGATACCTCGTTGTAGCTTTGATTTGCATTTCTCTAATGATTAGTGATGTTGAGCATTCTTTCATGTGTTTATTGGCAATCTGTATCTTCTTTGGAGAAATGTCTATTTAGGTCTTCTGCCCATTTTTGGATTGGGTTGTTTGTTTTTTTGATATTGAGCTGCATGAGCTGCTTACATATTTTGGAGATTAATCCTTTGTCAGTTGCTTCATTTGCAAATATTTTCTCCCATTCTGAGGGCTGTCTTTTGTCTTGTTTATGGTTTCCTTTGCTGTGCAAAAGCTTTTAAGTTTCATTAGGTCCCATTTTTTTATTTTTCTTTTCATTTTCCATTTCTCTAGGAGATGAGTTAAAAAGGATCTTACTGTGATTTATGTCATAGAGTGTTCTGCCTATGTTTTTCTCTAAGAGTTTGATGGTGTCTGGCCTTACATTTAGGTCTTTAATCCATTCTAAGTTTATTTTTGTGTATGGTGTTAGGGAGTGTTCTAATTTCATTCTTTTACATGTAGCTGTCCAGTTTTCCTAGCACCACTTACTGAAGAGGTGGTCTTTTCTCCATGGAGGCTATATTTTAATGAGAGAACAGGGCATGAACAAGGAATAACATACCTGAGGAAGGTAACTCAGATCATGGGGTATACTGTGAAGGAACTAATCAGGGTTCATGTGACAGAGAATAATGGTGGTGGTGGGGGGGCTAGTTTAGACGAGGAAGTTAGGACAGGACTTTCTGAGATGGTGACATTTCAGCTGAGACCTCCTTAATGCGAACAGAGTTCCAGGCAGCTAGAACAGCACATGCAAAAGTCCTGGGGTGAACTTGAGCTTAGAGATTTTGTGGCACAAAGAGACCAGTATGGCTGGGCCATGTAAATGAGGGGGAGAGGGAGAAATGAAGCAGAAAGGTAGTAGGAATCAGGTCACACCAGGACTTTTCTAAGTCATGATTCGGAGAATAAATTTTATTCTCATTATGGTAGAAATCCACTGGAGGGTTTTAAGCAGTGGAGAGACATGGTTTGGCTTGCCTGTAAAAGATCACCCTGGCCACTGTGTAAGAATGCACTGGAGGGGGCACCTAGAATGGACTGTTGCAGTAGCCTCTATCGTGGTTGCCATGGTGTCAGAAACAGACAAGAGTGACAGGGAGCGCAGGAGGACGGCAGTGCTCTTGGAGGAAAGAGGACAGATCCTTGTCTTCTTGCCCCCTCCCATCTTCCTGCCCCTCCCATCTTTCCTTCCCTCCCACCATCATTCCTCCCTGTCCTCCACACCCCTTCCCTACCCGGTCATTGAGAACATTCTCTGGGCCAGGCTCCAGCCACAGGGAGCCCCACCCTAAGTGTGACATCAGGATCACACCCTCACCAGGCAGTGCATTTCTTCAGCTCAAGTTCCCCACTAGCTGTGTAACATGTTGTTGGAGAGAGACACTACTGAAATCACAATGGTGAAGCCACGGTAATAACATCCTCAATCAGTAATCAAGGCCCTGTGCTCAATTTGGATAGCAGCTTTATGTGGTAGTTTAATTCATTGTACACCAATTCCAGTTGTGCATTAATTACAGGTGGCTGAGTAGTAATTAACTAATCACCATGTCACTCCTTCTCCGTTAGGAACAACCTCATTAATTCCAGTCTGCAAGGCTGCTGGTGTCTTTTGCCACCGCCCTGCACTCTCCCTCTCTTTCTGGCTGCTCTTGACTTATAGTCAAATATGAAATTCATGCATTTTGTAATAAGTTCTCTGCTGTTTTTGCCACTGAAAAATTCATGGCATTACTCAGTCCCTTAAATAATATTTATTCTTTTCTATTTTATTATTATTTTTAACATCTTTATTGGAGTATAATTGCTTTACAATGGTGTGTTAGTTTCTGCATTATAACAAAGTGAATCAGTTATACATATACATATGTTCCCATATCTCTTCCCTCTTGCGTCTCCCTCCCTCCCACCCTCCCTATCCCACCCCTCTACGTGGTCACAAAGCACCGAGCTGATCTCCCTGTGCTATGCAGCTGCTTCCCACTAGCTATCTATTTTATGTTTGGTAGTGTATATATATCCATGCCACTCTCTCACTTTGTCACAGCTTACCCTTCTCCCTCCCCATATCCTCAAGTCCATTCTCTAGTAGGTCTGTGTCTTTATTCCCGTCTTAACCCTAAGTTCTTCATAACCTTTTTTTCCCCCTTAGATTCCATATATATGTGTTAGCATACGGTATGTGTTTTTCTCTTTCTGACTTACTTCACTCTGTGTGACAGACTCTAGGTCCATCCACCTCACTACAAATAACTCAATTTCGTTTCTTTTTATGGCTGAGTAATATTCCATTGTATATATGTGCCACATCTTCTTTATCCATTCATCTGATGATGGACACTTAGGTTGCTTCCATGTTCTGGCTATTGTAAATAGAGATGCAATGAATATTTTGGTACATGTCTCTTTTTGAATTATGGTTTTCTCAGGGTATATGCCCAGTAGTGGGATTGCTGGGTCGTATGGTAGTTCTATTTGTAGTTTTTTAAGGAACCTCAATACTGTTCTCCATAGTGGCTCTATCAATTTACATTCCCACCAACAGTGCAAGAGTGTTCCCTTTTCTCCACACCCTCTCCAGCATTTATTGTTTCTAGATTTTTTTGATGATGGCCATTCTGACCATTGTGAGATAATATCTCATTGTAGTTTTAATTTGCATTTCTCTAATGATTAGTGATGTTGAGCATTCTTTCATGTGTTTGTTGGCAGTCTTCTTTGGAGAAATGTCTATTTAGGTCTTCTGCCCATTTTTGGATTGGGTTGTTTGTTTTTTTGTTATTGAGCTGCATGAGCTGCTTGTAAATTTTGGAGATTAATCCTCTGTCAGTTGCTTCATTTGCAAACATTTTCTCCCATTCTGAAGGTTGTCTTTTGGTCTTATTTATGGTCTACTTTGCCATGCAAAAGCTTTGAAGTTTCATTAGGTCCCATTTGTTTATTTTTGTTTTTATTTCCATTTCTCTAGGAGGTGGGTCAAAAAGGATCTTGCTGTGATTTATGTCATAGAGTGTTCTGCCTATGTTTTCCTCTAAGAGTTGTATAGTGTCTGGCCTTACATTTAGGTCTTTAATCCATTTTGAGTTTATTTTTGTGTATGGTGTTAGAGACTGTTCTAATTTCATACTTTTACATGTACCTGTCTAGTTTTCCCAGCACCACTTACTGAAGAGGCTGTCTTTTCTCCACTGTATCTTCTTTCCTCCTTTATCAAAGATAAGGTGACCATATGTGTGTGGGTTTATCTCTGGGTTTTCTATCCTGTTCCATTGATCTATATATCTGTTTTTGTGTCAGTACCATACTGTCTTGATTACTGTAGCTTTGTAGTATAGTCTGAAATCAGGGAGCCTGATTCCTCCAGCTCCATTTTTCTTTCTCAAGATTGCTTTGGCTATTCAAGGTCTTTTGTGTTTCCATACAAATTGTGAAATTTTTTGTTCTAGTTCGGTGAAAAATGCCAGTGGTAGTTTGATAGGAATTGCATTGAATCTGTAGATTGCTTTGGGAAGTAGAGTCATTTTCACAATGTTGATTCTTCCAATCCAAGAGCATGGTATATCTCTCCATCTATTTGTATCATCTTTAATTTCTTTCATCAGTGTCTTATAATTTTCTGCATACAGGTCTTTTGTCTCCTTAGGTTGGTTTATTCCTAGATATTTTATTCTTTTTGTTGCAATGGTAAATGGGAGTGTTTTCTTGATTTCACTTTCAGATTTTTCATCATTAGTGTATAGGAATGCCAGAGAATTCTGTGCATTAATTTTGTATCCTGCTACTTTACCAAATTACTGATTAGCTCTACTAGTTTTCTGGTAGCATCTTTAGGATTCTCTATGTATAGTATCATTTCATCTGCAAACAGGGACAGCTTTACTTCTTCTTTTCTGATTTGGCTTCTTTTATTTCTTCTTCTTCTCTGATTGCTGTGGCTAAAACTTACAAACTATATTGAATAAGAGTGGTGAGAGTAGACTACCTTGTCTTGTTCCTGATCTTAGTGGAAATGCTTTCAGTTTTTCACCATTGAGGATGATGTTGGCTGTGGGTTTGTCATATGTGGCCTTTATTATGTTGAGGAAAGTTCCCTCTTTCCTTTCTGGAGGGTTTTTATCATAAATGGGTGTTGAATTTTCTTGAAAGCTTTCTCTGCATCTATTGAGATGATCATATGGTTTTTCTCCTTCAATTTGTTAATATGATGTGTCACGTTGATTGATTGGCATATATTGAAGAATCCTTGAATTCCTGGGATAAACTCCACTTGATCATAGTGTGTGATTCTTTTAATGTGCTGTTGGATTCCGTTTGCTAGTATTTTGTTGAGGATTTTTGCATCTATGTTCATCAGTGATATTGACCTGTAGTTTTCTTTCTTTGTGACATATTTGTCTGGTTTTGGTATCAGGGTGATGGCCTCGTAGAGTGAGTTTGGGAGTGTTCCTCCCTCTGCTATATTTTGGAAGAGTTTGAGAAGGATAGGTGTTAGCTCTTCTGTAAATGTTTGATAGAATTCGCCTGTGAAGCCATCTGGTCCTAGGCTTTTGTTTGTTGGAAGATTTTTAATCACAGTTTCAATATCACTGCTTGTGATTGGTCTCTTTATATTTTCTAGTTCTTCCTAGTTCAGTCTTGGAAGGTTGTGCATTTCTAAGAATTTGTCCATTTCTTCCAGGTTGTCCCTTTTATTGGCATAGAGTTGCTTGTAGTAATCACTCATGATCCTTTGTATTTCTGCAGTGTCAATTATTACTTCTCCTTTTTCATTTCTAATTCTATTGATTTGAGTCTTCTCTCTTTTTTTTCTTAATGAGTCTGGCTAATGGTTTATCAATTTTGTTTATCTTCTCAAAGAAACAGCTTTTAGTTTTATTGATCTTTGCTATCGTTTCCTTCATTTCTTTTTCATTTATTTTTGATCTGATCTTTATGATTTTTTTCCTTCTGCTAACTTTGGGTTTTTTTTATTCTTTTTCTAATTGCTTTAGGTGCAAGGTTAGGTTGTTTATTTGAGATGTTTCCTGTTTCTTAAGGTAGGATTTTATTGCTATAAACTTCCCTCTTAGAACTGCTTTTGTTGCATCCCATAGGTTTGGGTCGTCGTGTCTCCATTGTCATTTGTTTCTAGGTATTTTTTGATTTACTCTTTGATTTCTTCAGTGATCACTTCGTTATTAAGTAGTGTATTGTTTAGCCTCCATGTGTTTGTATTTTTTACAGATCTTTCCCTGTAATTGATATCTAGTCTCATAGCGTTGTGGTCAGAAAAGATACTTGATACGATTTCAGTTTTCTTAAATTTACCAAAGCTACATTTGTGACCCAAGATATGATCTATTCTGGAGAATGTTCCATGAGCACTTGAGAAAAATGTGTATTCTGTTGTTTTTGGATGTAATGTCCTATGAATATCAATTAAGTCCATCTTGTTTAGTGGATCATTTAAAGCTTGTGTTTCCTTATTTATTTTCATTTTGGATGATCTGTCCATTGGTGAAAGTGGGGTGTTAAAGTCCCCTACTATGATTGTGTTGCTGTCGATTTCCTCTTTTATGGCTGTTAGTATTTGCCTTATGTACTGAGGTGCTCCTATGTTGGGTGCATAAATATTTACAATTGTTATATCTTCTTCTTGGATCGATCCCTTGATCATTATGTAGTGTCCTTCTTTGTCTCTTCTAATAGTCTTTATTTTAAAGTCTATTTTGTCTGATATGAGAATTGCTACTCCAGACTTCTTCTGATTTCCATTTGCATGGAATATCTTTTTCCATCCCCTCACTTTCAGTCTGTATGTATCCCTAGGTCTGAAGTGGGTCTCTTGTAGACAGCATATATATGGGTCTTGTTTTGGTATCCATTCAGCCCGTCTGTGTCTTTTAGTGGGAGCATTTAATCCATTTACCTTTAAGGTAATTATGAATATGTATGTTCCTATTCCGATTTTCTTAATAGTTTTGGGTTTGTTATTGTAGGTCTTTTCCTTCTCTTGTGTTTCTTGCATAGAGAAGTTCCTTTAACATTTGTTGTAAAGCTGGTTTGGTGGTGCTGAACTCTCTCAGCTTTTGCTTGTCTGTAAAGGTTTTACTTTCTCCATCAAATCTGAATGAGATCCTTGCTGGGTAGAGTAATCTTGTTTGTAGGTTTTTCTCCTTCATCACTTTAAATATGTCTTGCCACTCCCTTCTGGCTTGCAGAGTTTCCGCTGAAAGATCAGCTGTTAACCTTATGGGGATTCCCTTGTGTGTTATTTGTTGTTTTTCCCTTGCTGCTTTTTTTTTTTTTAACATCTTTATTGGAGTATAATTGCTTTACAATGGTGTGTTAGTTTCTGCTTTATAACATAGTGAATCAGTTATACATATACATATGTTCCCATATCTCTTCCCTCTTGCATCTCCTTCCCTCCCATCCTCTGTATCCCACCCCTCTAGTTGGTCAAAGACTACCTAGCTGATCTCCCTGTGCTATTCAGCTACTTCCCACTAGCTATCTATTTTACATTTGATAGTGTGTATATGTCCATGCCACTCTCTCACTGTGTCACAGCTTACCCTTCCCCCTCCCATATCCTCAATTCCTTGCTGCTTTTTATATGTTTTCTTTGTATTTAATTTTTGATACTTTGATTAATATGTGTCTTGGCATGTTTCTCCTTGGATTTATCCTGTATGGGACTCTCTGTGCTTCCTGGACTTGATTAACTATTTCCTTTCCCATATTAGGGAAGTTTTCAACTATAATCTCTTCAAATATTTTCTCAGTCCCTTTCTTTTTCTCTTCTTCTTCTGGCACCCCTATAATTCAAATGTTGGTGTGTTTAATGTTGTCCCAGAGGTCTCTGAGACTGTCCTCAGTTCTTTTCATTCTTTTTTCTTTATTCTGCTCTGCAGTAGTTGTTTCCACTATTTTATCTTCCAGGTCACTTATTCGTTCTTCTGCCTCAGTTATTCTGCCATTGATCCCTTCTAGAGTATTTTTAATTTCATTTATTGTGTTGTTCATCATTGCTTGTTTCATCTTTAGTTCTTCTACGTCCCTGTTAAATGTTTCTTGCGTTTTCTCTCTTCTATTTCCAAGATTTTGGATCATCTTTACTATCATTATTCTGAATTCTTTTTCAGGTAGATTGCCTATTTCCTCTTCATTTGTTAGGTCTGGTGGGTTTTTACCTTGCTCCTTCATCTGCTGTATGTTTTTCTGTATTTTCATTTTGATTATCCTACTGTGTTTAGGGTCTCCTTTTTGCAGGTTGCAGGTTTGTAGTTCCCATTGTTTTTGGTGTCTGTCCCCAGTGGCTAAGGTTGTTTCATTGGGTTATGTAGGTTTCCTGGTGGAGGGGACTAGTGCCTGTGTTCTGGTGGACGATGCTGGATCTTGTCTTTCTGGTGGGCAGGTTCACATCTGGTGGTGTGTTTTGTGGTGTCTGTGGCCTTATTATGATTTTAATCAGCCTCTCTGCTAATGGATGGTGTTGTGTTCCTGTCTTGTCAGTTGTTTGGCATAGGGTGTCCAGCACTGTAGCTTGGTGGTCGTTGAGTGGAGCTGGGTCTTGGTGTTGAGATGGAGGTCTCTGGCATATTTTCGCCGTTTGATATTACGTGGAGCTGGGAGGTCTCTTGTGGACCAGTGTCCTGAACTTGGCTCTCCCACCTCAGTGGCACAGCTCTGACGCCTGGCTGGAGCACCAGGAGCCTGTCCTCTACACGGCTCAGCATAAAAGAGAATAAATAAATAAATGAATAAATAGGATAAAAAATAAAGTAAGATAAAATAAAATTATTAAAATAAAAAATAAAATATAATTATTAAGAAAAAAATTTTTTAAGTAAAAACAAAAAAAAATACAAAAAACGGACGGACAGAACCCTAGGACAAATGGTGAAAGCAAAGCTATACAGAGAAAATCTCACACAGAAGCATACACATACACACTCACAAAAAGAGGAAAAGGGGAAAAAATAATCTATATCGCTCCCAAAGTCCACCTCCTCAATTTGGGACGATTCGTTGTCTATTCATGTATTCCACAGATGCAGGTACATCAAGTTGACTGTGGAGCTTTAATCCACTGCTCCTGGGGCTGCTGGGAGAAATTTCCCTTTCTCTTTGTTGTTTGCACAGCTCCCGGGGTTCAGCTTTGGATTTGCCCCCGCCTCTGCGTGTAGGTCGCCTGAGGGCGTCTGTTCTTCGTTCAGACAGGACGGGGTTAAAGGAGCAGCTGATTCGGGGGCTCAGGCTCACTCAGGCTCGGGGGAGGGAGGGGTATGGAGTGCGGGGCGAGCCTGTGGCGGCAGAGGCCGGCGTGACGTTGCAGCAGTCTGAGGCGCGCCGCGTGTTCTCCAGGGGAAGTTGTCCCTGGATCCCGGGACCCCGGCAGTGGTGGGCTGCACAGGCTCCCGGGAGGGGCGGCGTGGACAGTGATCTGTGCTCGCACACAGGCTTCTTGGTGGCAGCAGCAGCAGCCTTAGCGTCTCATGCCCGTCTCTGGGATCCACGCTGTTAGCCGCGGCTCACACCCGTCTCTGGAGCTCCTTTAAGCAGCGCTCTTAATCCCCTCTCCTGACGCACCAGGAAACAAAGAGGCAAGGAAAAGTCTCTTGCCTCTTCTGCAGGTCCAGACTTTTCCCCGGACTCCCTCCCGGCTAGCCATGGTGCACTAACCCCTTCAGGCTATGTTCACGCCGCCAACCCTAGTCCTCTCCCTGCGCTCCGATCGAACCCCAAGCCTCAGCTCCCAGCCCCGCCCGCCCCGGCGGGTGAGCAGACAAGCCTCTCGGGCTGGTGAGTGCTGGTCGGCACCGATCCTCTTTGCGGGAATCTCTCCGCTTTGCCCTCCGCACCGCTGTTGCTGTGCTCTCCTCCGCAGCTCCGAAGCTCCCCGCCTCCGCCACCCGCAGTCTCCGCCCGAGAAGGGGCTTCTAGTGTGTGGAAACCTTTCCTCCTTCACAGCTCCCTCCCACTGGTGCAGGTCCCGTCCCTACTCTTTTGTCTCTGTTTATTCTTTTTACTTTTGCCCTACCCAGGTACGTGGGGAGTTTCTTGCCTTTTGGGAGGTCTGAGGTCTTCTGCCAGCGTTCAGTAGGTGTTCTGTAGGAGTTGTTCCACGTGTAGATGTGTTTCTGATGTATCTGGCCCGCCGTCCCCAAGACTGTCGTGGCTTCAGCCGCCGCGTTGCATTCAATATTTATTCATTTTACATTTCTCATCTACGTTTGGTGCTGTCTGCTCTTACTGTTGGCACTGTCTTGGTAGGTATTGGGGGCCAGTCTGGGGCCATCTTGGGTAATGGAGGAGGGTCTTCCCCAGAGGCATTGGTGGTTTCCTGGCAATCCTAGCAGTTGGGTGAATAGCATTTCCCCCCTTTGTGTTTCCCTGAGGCCAGTCTCTGCCCTGTGCTCTGCTTTCCAGATGTGTTTGTCATTTCCCACCTCCACGCTCTTGCATGTGCTGTGCCCTCCTCTTCTAGTCATCTTCCTCCATTTCTGCTTGACCGTGAGCCAAACATCTAGGCCCAAATTAAAGCCACTTCTTCCAAGATGCCCTATCCACCCCATAGTTCTCCCATCCAGACTCTTGTCTTCTTCCCTGGTTGTGTGTGTTGTCATCGTAGCACTTTTCACACTCATATCCACAATCCACATTTCAATCCAGTGCTCATTTCCAGGCCCTGGAGAGAGCCCCTTCTGTGGTTGAGAGTTGGTGGAGCATCCAGTGCCATTGCTTTACTTGCTTCAGATGACCCCCTTTGGGGCAGCCCTAAAAGCATTCTTATTTCATTTCAGAGACAAAAACTCAGAGGGGAGAAAAGTTTGTGCAAAGTCACGACAAGTAAGTGGATGAAGGAGGACAGGAGCCCCGGTCCCCTGATTTCCAGTTACCAGAAACTGTCACCCAGTGCCCCTGGATGGCCACTCCTTTTTAGACATGAGACCCCTCCCTGAGGGCAAGGGACTTATTCTTGTTTTCATCCAGTCAGTCAGCTCTGACTCCCAAATATATCTGAATATGTCCACTTCTCACCCAACCCCTTCTAGGCACTGAGGTTTGTTGCTCCTTCTGCCCAGCTTTTTACTTTGATCAGTTCAATGTCTTCATTTAGCCTCAGCTTAAATACCACCTCCTCCAAGAAGCCCTCCCTGACCACTCTACCTAAAGAGCTCCCCAGTCACTCTGCTCCACATCAAGGGTTGTGACTGGCTTTGAAGTTGGGCAAACCTGAGCGTGAATGTTCCCTTTCTGCTATATGACCTCAGTAAGCCCCCTAATTCTGAGCCTCAGTTTCCTCATATGTAAAATGGGTACAGTATCTACTTCCTGACTTCGTAGCTAGAAAGTGAGGTTACAGTGTCAAGTGCCCAGCCCATAGGATGAGCTCATAAAGACCAGCTCTCTTTCCTGCCTCCCCTGGGCAGCCTCTTCACCAGGAAGTATCAATGCCCTTGAAGTTGACCCTGGATTTTGCCTGAGGGTCAGCCTGGGGCCTGGGCTCTCACCCCATCCCATCCCAAACTGTGCTCAGTGCTGGCTGGTGTCATCCTAGAAGAGGTGCATTGATTCAGCCACACTCTCACCCACATCTGCCCCCTAAGCTATGTCAGAGGGAGTGACCATGGGGATCCTTAAAGAATGTGACCTATGACCTTCCCCTGATTAGCACCAAACTCTCACTTTCAACCCTAATTAGTTCCTGACACCACCCCAGCCCCACAGCACTTCAGAGCTAGAGGAGACCTCAGACAATATCGGTCCAACCCTTTCTGCAGGCTACTCCCATTTCCACAACTTACCCCTCCTCACCAGCCCCAGCCTCCTTTGCCATGAAACCATCCTCTGTCACCACCTGGCTCCTGTCATTCCGTGGGCCATCCCTCACTTCCACACCTTTGCTCACACTGACCCCTCCGTTTGGAATGCCCTTCCCTCCCTCACCGTAAATTTCCAGTTGCTCTTTACTGCTCTGTCCAACAGGGAATCTCAGGCCACCTGTGGCCCAGATCTGGCCAATAAATACACTACCTCTCTGGCAATAGTGAGATGGGCATGTGACCTGCGACGGGTCATTTGGAGAGCCTGTCTCTTGCTGGGTTTCCCCAGAAGCAGACCCAGAGGTGAGAACGTCAGTGCAAGGAGTTGACTTTGGAGTAGACCCGGGTAGTGCTGGTAGGGAAGAGGAGTGAGCCCGTGAAGGCAGAGAGGCCAGTAAGCAGGTTACTGCTGTGGGTAACTGGGGCTCAAACCCTGAGCAGCTCTGGGAGATGCTGTGGAACAGGCCTCAAAGCGGTCTTGCCTGAAGTGTGGGGAAGCTGGGTGTTTATCCACCAGCTCCCGGGCATTATTGGACAAAGGCTGCTCCTGGGGACATTCAATCCAGGGCCCCTCTGCTCTGTTCCGCTGTGAGCACTGGACTAGCACTCTCCTGTGACCAGAAATTGCCCTTGGGCTGAGATGCAGGGACTGGCATTGGCTGGCTGGTGAATGCTGAGTAAAGGGTGTAAGGGGGTGTCCACTGATCTCTCACGTTCCCCTCTCCCACTGCTCTGCCCTCCCTTGGCACAATGCCTGTCTGCCCAACATCAATCAAACCTATGCCACCTTGTTTGTCCTTCCTTCCTGCGATGCTGCCACCTGGCCCCTTTTTGTCTTTTCAGGGTACGTTCTGGATTTCTTTCTCCCTTTGTGTACTGTTTTTTTAACAACCAGCACTTCTGACACCAAATGTGTGGAAATTTTTTTCTCCACGCCAACTAGTTCTCCAACTCTCCAGATACCAACTGGGTGTCCTACAATTCCATTCAAGTCTGACAATAACTACCCAGAGTTAGTCAGTGCAGACCTCACGGGCTAAGGGCTCAGTCTCACAAGACTGCCCTCACCTCAGATTGTCAGTCACAAGTCCTGGGCCACCTGTACTTCTGACTATAAATTGGGAGTTCCCAAGACTCCCTCCTTTGACTTGAAAATGTGCTAGACTGGTTCACAGAACTCAGGAAAGTGCTTTACTTACTATTACTGGTTTGTTATAAAGGATGCAACTTAGGAACAGCCAAATGGAAGAGATGCATAGGGCAAGGTGTGGGCGAGTGCACTGAGCTTCCATGCTCTCTGAGCGCACCACCCTCCCAGCATGCGAATGCGTTCACCAACCCAGAAGCTCTCCAAACCCCTTCCTCTGGAAGTTTTTATAGAGGTTCCATTATGTAGGCGTGACTGAGTAAATCATTGGCCATTGATGATTAACTCAATCTCCAGCCCCACTCCCCTCCCAGAAGGGAGGGAAGAGGCTGAAGTTTCCAACTTTCTATTCAAGGCTTGGTCTTTCCTGACCAGCCCTCCATTTAGGGGTCCCCAGGAGGCAGTCGAATCCTGAGATTCCAAGAGTTTTAGGAACTGTGTGTCAGCAACTATGCACAAAGACCAAATATCTATTTCTTTTTGGTATCACACCCTCCTTCTCCACCAAGTTAAGGTCCAGTCTGTTTTTCACTGAAGTGACCACTGTCTCTGAGAGTATTTGCATCACTTGAGAAGTGTACGTCTCTACAGTAGAATCCCAGACCATGGGGGTGGGGTAGGGGCTTCTCCTGGGGTCCCCAATCCTCCTGGTGAGTGGTGGTCTTCAGCTCAGCTGCCCTGATGATTCTGCCCCCATCCGTAGGTGGACTCCTTTTCTTTCTCTCTCGAGGTTGGGGTGGGGGCACGTAGCCTAAGTAAGAGTAATTAGAGATAATGTAGCCATTTGCACAGTAAGCGATTGTGTGGTTTTATTTGGTGCTACATCTTGCCCTAACTCTAGAAAACATAGTGCTAACCGTCCGCACCCCCCTCCCTGCCCCCAATAAGAACCCAGACATTAAATCTCCCTCACATCTTGGTTTTTCCTAAAGATTAAAAATGTTACTTCTCTAATCTCTTTCTGAAATTGCTTTGGAAATGCCATCATCAAGACCAAAATGCACCAGGCAGTAGTTAGAATAGCAAATAATACTGTCTGTTCGTTTGCCTAAAATTGTCCCACAATCGTGCAGTCCGTGAATAGCACCCAGTCTATCCCCTGAGTCTTATGTGCATTTGGGAAATTAATTACGACTCTCTTCTAAGTGTCATAAAAGTGATTCACATGGCCATCACTTTTCTCTATGTCTACAGGCTGGAGCTATCAAGGTTGTGAGTGGCTCTGTGTTGCTGGCAGGCGAGCCCTGTTCAGGGAGTGGGGAGAGGGAAGCAGGACAGAAGAAGTCTCAGAGGGCTGCTCGGGAAGGCCCTGTGAGCTTTGGGCTCTGCAGCACAGGGTAAGTGCCCTGACCTATCCCCTCAAAGCTGTGTGAGGGGCAGCTTTCTCAACCTGCCTAAGCCTCGGTTTCCTCATCTGTAAAGTAGGCACCATAACAGCCCCTACCCGGCTGCCTTGTCTGAGGGCTCGGGGACAGGGTCAGGTGAGAAACTCAGCAGAGCACAGGGCAGGTGAAGCTGTGGCTGTTCCCGATGGCAGGAGGTGCTGGTAAACCAGAGAGGGGAGAACAGGGGCCTGTGTGGGGGATGTGACCAGGATCCAAGCCCAGAGAGCCTCCTTGGCTGTCGGCCCTTGCAGGATAGACACCATTACTCTCTCAGAGAGCCCAGCCTCTGCCTCCACCTCAGGTGCAGCTACGGGTTGACTTTCCCATCTGGGAGCCTTTCTCCTTCAAGGGCAAGCTCAAATGCCATATTCTAAGAGGCATCAGGGCATGGAAGGTAGGAGCCTGGGCTCTGAAGCCAGAATTCCTGGTCCAAATCCAGGTTCCTCCACCTTGGACAAGTCGCTTAGCTTCTCTGTGCTTCTCTTTTCTTATTTATAAAATGAGGATAATAGTACCCACTTCATAGGGTTGTTGTAAGGACTGAATGAGATAACACGTGTAATGCACTTAGAACAGTCTCTGACAGAGAGAAGCTCTATATAACTACAATAGATGGCATCTATTCTAGGAAATGGCTCTGACTCATGAAACTGACTTAATCTCTCCTTTTCTGGTGTGGTCATCACTGTATCCACCCTCCCTCCAGAAGACCTAGCAGAGAGCCTTGCCCATAGTAGGTGCTCAATTCTCACTGAATTCAGCTGAAGAATGAAAGCATATTAAGGAGAATGATGAGTTAGAGATGATGACTCCCTCCCTCCCTTCCTGCCCATAGTCCTTCCCGCCAGGAAGGCTCTGGGGAGAGCTGAGCCTTAGCATGAAGATGTAAGGAATGGGTGGAGCAGACACAGAAGGCAGGTGGGCAGTTGCCCAGGGCCCAGGGCTGGGAGGAGCCTGAGCTGGGGTCCAGCTCCCTCCCTGGGCAGCTCCTCTGCCCTAGCAAGCACTGGTGATTGGTAGGCTGTCTTCTTCCAAGTTTCTGGGGCCACCTGCCCTTTGCTCCATTCTTCCTCTGTACCAGGAGACGAGGACTACTGTCAGAGATCAGGGAGGCCACATGGTCCCTGAGCAAAGAGTGTACAGCATATGTGGGCTGACCAGGGCAAGGGTACCTAGAACCCCACCCAAGCCTCTCCTCTGTGCTCCATGCTTACTTATGCCTCAGGGCCTTTGCACGTGCTTTTTTCTGTGCCTGGAATGGTCCATCCCCAGATCTTCCTGAGATTGGCTCCTTCTCAACTTGTCATCTTCCCCAAGAGGCTTTTCTTGACCACCATAGCCAAAGTAGAATCCCCACCCCACCCCATTCCCTGACTCTTATATATTCACTGTTCACTCGTTATCTCTCTCTTCCTCTGGAACAAGCAATAGCTTTGGAAGTTTATCCTTTGTCCAGTCCCAGCACATGGTAGATGTCTAGTGAGTAGTTGTTGAATTTATCAACTAATTAACAAAAGCAAGTTGAAGCACCCTGGGAACGCACTGACTGAACTGGTGAGCCCTGAGTGGCCCGGGAGCCTTGCCAGTTCATGGGACTGAAGCCCCAGACCAGCTGATCTGTGATGTTGTCAACCCCATGCTGGGGTAGCTGGCCCAGTGTGCACCCAGAGTCGCCCAGACCTCAGGGCCCTGCCCATTTCACACTGTCGGCTGAAGCTGCATCCCCCCAACCTGCTTAGTACCTGAGAGAGTGGCAGCTCAGGCCAGACCTGTGCCAGGGCCAGTGGGCTGGGGCTGGGGCATGCAAGGACCAGTTAGGGCAATGTGAAGATGTCACCCCGTGGCCTTCTCTTCCTCATGGTCACAGGCACTGAGGGGCCTTGTTCCCTAGGGAGATAGGCCTCCAAGAGGGGGGCTTCCTTGCATGCCTGGACTTGTCACAGAGTCAGTATCTCCAGAGGATGGGCTTGGGGCTTCATGGGAATGATGGGGAAGCAAGCCATGGCCTGGTCTGGGGGTTAGGGGAGGGGGCTGGTCCGTTCCTGGGAGCACACTGCTTGCCAGCAGCTTGGTGGGCCCGTCTGGATGGAGTTATGGCCCTGGGTGGCTGAAATGGCTGGTGCCACTCTCACAGGCCTCCTCCCACCCCTAGCGGGGCTCCTCCACCATGGCGGGCACAGGTGGCTGAGCCTTTGACAGGCTCCTGTAAGCCTCCCACCCTCAGCATGCATGAACCTCTCTGTGTCCAGATGAGCCTGTCCTTTCCTCTGGGCTGGGCTCGTGGGCTCCCAGGCCCGACCCACCACGCTGTCCATCACTTCTTCCTGCCTCAGACTCATCATCCCGCAGAAGCAGATTCTGCACCTGCCCTCTGAAGCCTTCCCTGTGACTTCAGTCCTCAGTGACGCCCACCTGCTGTGCCAGGGAGCTGTGTGGGAGGGAGAGGCCATGGCTCGGGGGGAAGGGGGCAGACAGGCAAGCTGCCGGGTCTGAAAGGTGGTGCTGGACAAAGTGGCCTAGGGCAGGGTTTCTAGACCTTAGCACTCCTGGCATTCTGGGCTGGGTACTTCTTTGTTGGGCCTGTCCTATGAGTGGCGGGATGGTTAGCAGTACTCCTAGCCTCTACCCACTAAGGGCCAGTAAGATTCTCCCAGTTCTGACAGCCAACAGTGTCTCGAGACATTGTTGTGTTCGCTGGGGGGCTGAGAACTACTAAGAGACTGGGAAGAACAGGAAGACTGTGGGGCGGGCGTGGGATGTACAGAGGAGGGGTGGGGGCAAGAAGGTTGGGGGTGGGATGTGCAGGTGGGGTGGTGAGAAGGCTGGGGGTGGGGCATGTGAAGAGGTTGGGGGCAAAGGTGCCCAGGCTCTGTGGCAGGAGGGCTCTGGGCACTTAGAGGAGCTCCAAGGATGCCGTGTGGCTGGAGCTCAGAGAGTGAAGGGGGCATGGTGAGGGGCAGGGCTGGTGAGGGGTAGGGTCTGTGTCTACAATTAGGCTGCATGACCCTGCGGCAAACCAACAGCCTCTGACAGCAGTTCTGGCCCCATGGAGCTTCTTGCTGCAGAGAGGAGAGTCCCCCATAAGCTTCAAAGTGTTCCTTCTGGGAGCAGAGCTGGGAGGTGATTAGGTGAGGGGTTGTAGGAGAGGGGGCCGGTTACTCAGATGCTGCAGAGGATGGGTGGAGGGGCTGGGTGGTCCTTTGGAGAACCAGGCCGCCTCGGACACCGGAGGTCTGTGACCACCAAGGTTGAAAGGCACCTGTAGGGTTCTAGGCAGAGCAACAGCTAGTTGTCATTCTCTCTTAGATGGTCAGGGGACACATGGAGGTAGTCAGGGGCCAGGGACCAGGTGGAGGCGCTGGCCAGAGCTGGATTCTCCTCCCAGTCTTGGCTTCCCAGATGTGGGCACCTGAGACTAGAAGTGGGGGTGGAGGTCTCTTTGCAGCCAGCCCTTGCTCTGGGACCTGGCTCTGAACCACGGCTAAGTCTCTGCAGTCTGTCAGCTTCCTGACAAACGAGATTGCTTCCCAGGAAACCTCAGGTAGAGCCACTTAGGAGCCTCTGGGCTCCTGATGAGAAGAAATTGTTAGTCCCCACCCCTCATCCACCTGGGCCTGGCAAGGCACAGCCCTCTTCCAACCTGGCCTGCAGTGACTCCCCCCAGGATCCACTGTCTTTCCTAGGCCAGGGGCTGGGGGTAGGGTTGGCCATCAGAGTCTTATGACTTGAGAGTTTAGCCAAGGTCCCTGGTGCAAATTAGAACGGGCCATCAGGCCTGCCTCATGGGTCCCAAACAGGCGTTCAGAGTCTGTACGGGCCCTCTGTATTCAGATGGTCCCCCCAGCACGTGCAGCACAGTTGTTTAATGACTCATCTCATCTCTGATAAGTTGCCATCCTCAAGTAGCCATTCTTCCAGGAGCATCCTCCACAGTGGGGTACATTTCTTGACAATTAAGTGTAGTTGATATATGCCTATTCTCCAGTGATGTCACCATAAACACCTTGTGGCCCTTGCCTCAGGACACTGCTGACATTGAGTGTGTCTTTGTGGCCTTTTGTCTTCTTGAGTACACAGACCTGACTCCCGCCTATTTCCTACATCACCCTGCTGCAATCATTCGTGGAACTTGACTGCCCTCTGTGAAGGCACTGGAGTTTGAGACCTTTCTAAACCTAAACGTTTCATATAAAGGAAAAGGTAACATTTTCTCCCAGGATTCTTCATTAGGGTAATATATTCTGAACTTTATTTTGAATATACAGTTTATAACAAATTACCCCTCTTCTTAAAAAAATACATACATGTATATACACGTACATACACACACATATATAAAATAAAATGCCATATATATATGGTGTCACTCCTCTCAAGGGCATTTTGAAGGTGGCAGGAAGTCTCTGCAGAGAGCCACGGGTCTGGGCCTGGAGGGAGGGGACTGGAGTCCCAGACACGGAAATGCTTCTGATTTGCTGGGTGACCCTCTGTGGCTGCCTCTTTCCAACCTGCTTCTCCCCCTGGGCACACAGAGAAATGTAATTCTAGCCTCTTGCAGTTAGACATCCTGTGACTGTGTTTAGTCCTGCAGAGTGTCAGAGAATGGCCTCCCTCTGACACTCTGGGCAAAACCTAAGATGTGTGTCCTGCTTGAACATTGGTGTCCCCAGCCCAGTTGCGTATAGCTGGGGCAGCCCTGTCCCCAAGGCCCAATACCATTAGTGAAGGAGAGGAAGGGAGCAACACTTAACACTAAAGCGAGAGCATGTGCAGGTCAGGGGGATGTTTGGGGCTGGGGGCCTCCCAGGAGTGCCTGCTCATCAGACTGTCTGGGCCATGCCCACTCCCCACAGCTGCTGTCTGGGTGAAGTGGGATGACGCTGGACATCCTCAGAACACTGGTGAGCACTGAGTGCTGTTTTTCATGAGGGAGGAAGGAAGGAGTTGGGACAGAGATTGGCCCATGGCCTTAGGGCCTGCGCCGCCTTCCTGGGCTCTTGGGCAGGAGAGCAGGGCTCTGTGGAAGCTGCAGGTAGTCTCCAGGGATGGTAGTGAGAAGCTGGGCACTGTCACGTCTAGAATAGACTGGCAGAGGTGCCAGCCCCGGGTCAGCTATCCTCTTCTTGAGACACAGGGTCATGAGGTTGGGGCTCCTGTGAGCACTGGGAAGGCCCTGTGCCAGGCCAGGTAGGGCAGGGTGGCTGCAGTGCATGAGGCCCTGATGGGCTCTTCCACACCATAAGAAGTCATATGCCAAGGGCACTGAGTGTGAGTGTGTGTGTGTGTGTGTGTGTGTGTGTGTGTGTGTGGCGGGGGGAAAGGGGTGGCTGCCATGTCACTCCAGCCTCTTCTCCAAAAGAAGGTAAAAATTTATGTGTGAAAATCTAATTCTAAAATGTTGTCAGCTAATTCCAACAATTAAAAATAAAATACACAAGATAAAGGCTACCTACCCATGGGCTAGATATGGGTCCTCGCTGCCTGTCTGCGACCCCTAGTCTAGAAGGATATGGGCAGTTGTGGACAGGGTGTCAGCGGGGCCGATGGGTCAGTCTGAAAGTCTTCCTAGAAGTGCCTTCACGGGCCTGCACCCCTCTGGACGGGGTGTACAGCTGAGAGGGAGACACTTGATCCAACAAAGTTGCTCTGCTGTTGCCCTTGCCAGGACTTCATCCTACTTACTAAGTCCCTGTGGAATTGGCCAGCTTCCTGCCCCACGCTCCACCTCGAAAGCCCACCCTGCCCAGGACCCAGATCTGAGGGGAAATGACTCAGCCGCACCCTCTGCTTCAGCACGCCTCGTGCCCCCTCGCTCTGACAGCCGTTCTCGGCCACAAAAGCAGAGTTTCTGGGGACAAGGGAACCCCCACCTCCCTTCGGAAGTGGGAGTTGCCGTTTCCTACTCCCACCTTCTGAGCAAATCCAGCACGTCTGCAGGAAGCTGGAACAACCAGGAAGGTCATGATTTATAAAGAAGTGATGAAGAAAATAAGGGGTGTGTGTGGCAGTGGGGTGGCAGTAGCGCCTGTGATGGGGAAAGCTAGCGTCTGCAGATTCTTTTGTGCTTTTGGAGAGCACAAGCAGAACACCAAATCCATATATTATAGGATGGAAATTCCATTCACTTGAGAGGAAATTGAGACCAGATATTAGAAGAATATATAATGGTTTTTAATTAATTTATTTATTTTTGCTGTGTTGGGTCTTTGTTTCTGTGCGAGGGCTTTCTCTAGTTGTGGCAAGCGGGGGCCACTCTTCATCGCGGTGCGCGGGCCCCTCACTATCGCGGCCTCTCTTGTTACGGAGCACAAGCTCCAGATGCGCAGGCTCAGTAGTTGTGGCTCACAGGCCTAGTTGCTCTGCGGCATGTGGGATCCTCCCAGACCAGGGTTCGAACCCGTGTCCCCTGCATTAGCAGGCAGATTCTCAACCACGGCGCCACCAGGGAAGCCCTATATAATGTTTTTATATGAGGGATAGAAAATCATCGGGGCTCATATTCATAATTCCCCAATGCTGGGTATCCTGTGAGTTATGGGCTGAAGCCCTGGCTCTCCTTTGCCCCAGGCTGCTCCAGCACAGCCCCACTTGCCCCTCTTCCGCTGAGCTTATGTCTGCACTTCCACCACAAACCCCATCACAGAGGTCTATAACTTGGCCATGAAATCTGACTCTAGGGCTGGGACTTGGCATATAAAATCTCAGTGTGGTCATGTCCACCCCCCGCCCCCATCTGAGGGCTTAGAAAGGGGATTTACCGAGCTGAAAAGGCAACTAATATGTTCTGAGTGGAGAGGAGAGGGGGAGGTGTGTGTATTTAAGTGTTTGTGTTGTGTGTGCATGTGAGGGCATTGCTATGTATATATGTGATCATTTGTGTGCGTACCCATGTATGTGAGCATGTTTGTACATGTGAGTGTGGGAGAACATGCACATGTGTGAGCACACGTGCACGTGAGTGTGTAGATGTGTGTGTAAATACACACGGCACATGTGTGAGAGTACATACTGATAGCATGTGTGTGAGCATGTGAGTGTGTGAGCACGTATATGCATGCATGTGCTCGTGCATATTGTTGGGGTTATCAGGGTGGGAATAGGTTTTTAATATTCCCATGGCCATATCAGTTGAAAGGAAAAGTCATTACTAGCTTAGAGTCTCAGCTCTTTATTTGGGAAAGAGGAGGCCCCAGACCTCAGCCTCATGTCAGCCCTGATGAGTTTCTATCCCCCATATAAAAACCAAATAAAGAGGGAGCTGCCAGCTCATGATGGGGGTTTATACTCAGAGCATGGGGGAGCCAGGATGATAACAGCTTCCCATGCCAAGGTCTCAGCACCAGCGGGCACTCTGCTGAGCATGTGGAAAGCCCCAGCTCATCCCATCTTCCTGACTCCATCTGAGGTTCATAACAGAAGAAACAGAGGCTCAGAGCTATCAAGCCACTTACTCACAGCCCCACAGCAGGAAGTGGGGGACCCTGAGCAGCCCTGGCTGGGCACCTGCACTGCGACCAGCACGCTGTGCTGCCCTCTGGGTGTGGAAGGCGCCTGAGGACCACCCAGTGCAATATGGCCATTTTACTGATGGGGAAGCTGTGCCTGAGAGGGAAAAACCTTGTCTGAGGCTCCCTGCTGAGACTGCCCCGCCCCCACGCCCTGGCCCCAGGGCCTTTCCCTGTTGGGCAGAAGCAGGAGGGTGAAGGTGTTCGGGAGTGGCCTGAGATCCCTGAGAGCAGCAGGGCGCTAGGTGAATAAGCTTAGGTGCAAGGTCTGGGGGGAGCTGAGGCTCAGAGACATGGGACGGCACTGGGTGCCCCTCCACCCTCCCCTTCTGCCCCCGTGGTAGCGTGGCTCTCCTTGGGCACACCGCCTCGAGCTCCCGGCCGTAAGCTGGAAGGGACAGACAGGCACCCTGTCTTCCTTAGTACTGGTGGAAAAGTCTCAGGGAAAGGAGCCTGATTGGTCTGGCTTAGGCCACAGGGCTTCCAGGAATGCTGTGGGGAAGAATGACTCCCTCTTTGGAGGGCAGGTAGCTTCCAGAGCGAGGGAGGAGCCAGGGACAGATAACAACCCCGCCTCCAGGCATGCACATTCCCTGGGCTGCTTATGGGCACAGCCCTGGGCACAGCCTGGCAGGGGGAGCCTGGACTCTCCCTGGCTTTGGACTAGCATTCCAGGAAAGGCCAGATACATGAAGGGAGGAGGGGAAGACCTGTGGGAGGTCCTGGGAAGGGAGGGTCCTTGGCTGGGGGCGGGGACTGGATATTTCTTTATGGAAAGTGAAACAAGACCTGCATTTGTGAGCCATGGGACAGGGAGAAGGAGGCTCTGGGCTGGTACAGGCAGCCCTGCACTGGGCCAATGAGCTGCCACCAGCAGGCTACAGTGGCTCCACCATGGTGCAGCCTGCCCCAGGAGGGGCAGGGAATGTGTGCCAGAGACTATGAGGTTGTTTCCCAAGGCATCAGTCACTGGTGATAAGGAAGTGACTCAATGTGGCCACAGGTCTGTTCTTGCTGTGCTTGTATCCTGGGGGCTGGGGACTGGGGGCTGAGGCCCAGGGAGGGTGAGGGCTGAGCTGAGGTCACATAGCCGGTGAGCACCTGAGTGGTGTTCAGAAATCAGATGTTCTGACTCTGCAGCTTGTGTCTCTCCCCTCTGTGGTGGCTTGAGCTTCCTCTAGGTCTGGCTGTCCTCGGGAGGACCCCAACCCTGGTAAGAGAACCCTGACTGTGCTCAGCACTCCCACTGCTTCTCACAGGGCAGGACAGAGATGTCACAGTAGGATGTCACTGGCCTTTGCAGAGGCAGATGGGACCTTGCTTCCTGTCTCCTCCTTTATTGGCGAAGATGGGCTGGGACTTTTACAATTAATGACATCTAGGAAGAGCTGCTCCCCATATGGAGAGCTACAGAGCACTGAATATACCAAAGGTCCTGAGAAGTCCCATGAGTCAGGGTCCAGCCAGATCTTGGGCCAAGGAGGTGAGATGACTGGCCCTGCTGCCCTGCCTCATCGAGCAGGGTGCTCCAGGGCCGGACCTGGGTGCTCTGCCGGAGATGGAAGGTGAGACAGGGTGCCCACCCGGCCTTCTCCTGCCTGCCCCAGAAACTCAGTGTGTGTGCACACGCGTGTAAGAGAGAGGATAAAGGGCGATTAGAAACCGAAATGCCAGATGAAGGCTTATCGGGGTTTATCTGCCTTTTAATGTAATTGTGAGATAAGAAATTAAATGTTTACTGTTTATAGGAGTAAAAATCCAATCAAACAAAAATGTCTCGTTTCCTCTGACTCAGAGTCTCTTCCACGAGCATGGCCAGCAGCTCCAGCTCCTGGCTGCTTCCTGAGGCAGAGTCTAGACCATACACGGTTGGCAGCCCACACGGTTACGATTCAGCAAGTCCATGTTAAGCTCCTGCTGTCTACGAGACACTGTGCTGGTCTCAGGGGTTGGAGGAGGCTCAGGGGAGGACCAGACACCTCCCCCTCGACCATCAGTAACACTTAAGGAAACCCTGCAGGGAACTCTCACTCCCCGGGGACTCGGGGGTCCTAGCTTTCCCTCTTCATCTCGGTGCGTTGTGGTGGAGGCCCTCTCTTTGGAGACCAGAGAAATCAGGGAAGGCTGCAAGGGAAGTCCCGGGTCAGGGAGGCCAGACGAGGAGGGAGTCTGTGCCCGCCTTTGTGCCAAAGGTCACTTGCTCCTTTAGAAGTGGTTTACTGAGAGCTCTTGGCCCCTGACATGGAGGTTCAGAGCTCCGGAAGGCCTGGTGGCTGTGGCCTGGGGTCTCACATCCCGCACAGGACAGTTTCATCACCTGCTGACAAATTAAGTTCCTCAAGAGAAATACAAGCCGAGCGCCGGGGGACATTAGCATCTGGCCTGTGGAAGATGGTCCTGAAAGCCCCCAGCGGGTTGGTTGGAGAGTTGGAAACTCCCTCTCCCTGGAGCCTTTTGGGACAATGTTGACACACCCTAAATCCAGTGGCTGAGGTCGTAAGAGAAAGGAGAAAACCATGGAAAGACAGAGGCAGAGATTGGGGCTGCACAGTCAACACTGAGCCAGCCCTCAGTAGCTGGAGGAAACAAGGAAAGGTCCTCCCTTAGAAACTTCAGCAGGAGTGCAGCCCTGCAGACACCTTGATACCAGATTTCTGGCCTCCAGAACTGGGAGAGGATGTGTTCCTGTTGTTTTCAGCCACCCAGCACGTGGTGCCCTGTAGCTGCACCCTCAGGAAGCCAGTGTACCATGTGTCCCCTTTGGAGACTTCCGAAGCATTAAATGCTTGAAGGTCCTGATTACCTGTTCCACTGTGGCCAGAGCAGGGCTGCTTCACCTGTGTGGCCAAGACTGATGGCTTCTGTGCAGGTGATTTATTTTGGGGCCGTGATTCCAGAGAGGAGGAGTGGCTCACTGGGAAAGGTGAAGCAGGGGTGGAGGGAAATCACTGTGTGTAACTGGGGCTCTTTTCTCCTGGGGACCCTCTGAGGTACTGTGTAGGACATGCATCAGTTGCCCACCTGAGACAACAGAGGAAGAAACAATTCATCTGTGAATGTGCATCCCCCACTGGCCAGGAGTTTCTGGGGGTGTTTACCCTGCATTTCCAAGGATGGGTATGCCCCAGAATGGCCGAGAACCTTTCTGGGCATCCCAGGGGCAGAAGCAGAGGACCCAGAACAGAGAGCAAGTGATGTGGAGGGCCACGGAAGCAGGTGCTGCCAGCTACCCCTGTAGGCAGCTGGATGCTCCTGCAATAGCTAGAGCGAAAATGTGAGCTGAAAGATGGGGCAGGGAGATATCCAGCACATCACAGTTGCCCACACTTCTTGAAACCTGGAATTCTTTCCTCTTGGTGGCACACACTGAAACCCTGAGACATGTGGGGCTGGTGGAAAGTTCCACTGGGTCCTCTGGGAAACTAGTCCCATGCATGAAATTGTCAACATGGGCTTTGTGATGCACCCATAACATCTCCATTCACTTACTCATTCACTCATCTATTCATTAATTCAGCAAACTTTTATCAAGTGCCTTCTGTTCCTCCTCCCAGCTAGGCTGCAGGACAGAGGCAAGCAGTCCTGTCCTCGTCCTAGCTCTTGAGAGGCTCATAGTCAAGGGCAGGGGTCAGCAAACTTTTTGTAACGGATGACATAGTAGATATTTGGCTTTGTGGACCAGATGGTCTTGTTGCTATTGTAGCAGGAAAGCAGCCACAGACAGTATATAAACAAATGGACCAGGCTCTGTTCCAATAAAACTGTATTTACCAAAACAAGGAATAGGCTGGATTTGGCCCACGAACCATAGTTTGCTAACCTGTGGTCAGCACTTGAGGAGGTGTACAACCCAAGTTTCAGAAAGCCCAGGAGATAATACCACACTCTGCCCAGGGAAATCATGGAAGCCTTCACTGAAGAGGTGTCATATTAGTAAGGTCTTGAAGGATGAGTGGAAGTTTGCGGATTGAAAAGTAGGAGAAAGGCATTCCAGACAGAGGTAACCGCACCTGAGAAAGCATCCAGTGTGTGTGTGTTTCTGAAGAGTGAGACTCTCCAGAAACTGTGGGGGTCTGAAAGTTGAACGTAGCAAGAGGAAAGTTACTCACAATTAATGAACATTAAGGCAAGATTCTCTGGGAAATATTTTCAGATAAGACAAGCCATGGACAGTTTTAAAAGCAGAGTGGATGGAAGGAGACAAGCCCTCCTTTCTGTGCCGGGAGTCTCTCCTGAGATGCTTCCCTGGAGCACCAGGCCTCAGATGGACATGGAGGGCGGGTTTGGAGGGTCTGCCCAGGGCTGGGGGTGGGCAGGGCCCTCAGAACTTAACTCTGCTTCACCCTGATGGGCAGCGTGCCCTGCCACCTCCATGGGCCACAGCCGCTCAGGGTGGTGTCAGTGACAAAGATACTTTGCTTAATCAAACTCTAGTCGGGCTCCTGACCATTCTCCTAGGCCTATCTGTGCACTTCCTTCTAGAATCTAGTTTTAGCAAGAATCCTGCTAAGTTTAACAAAAACTTCCCACCTGTGATATCTGATCACCTTGGATACCTAATCAGGTTCTTCACCCTCCCTGCTCCCAAAGGTGATGTCTGATCATGCTGGCCTGTCTCTCACTCTTAGATCATTCTAGCCAGAATCTCCCCCA
The DNA here is from genome assembly GCF_003676395.1 of Aethalodelphis obliquidens. Lineage (NCBI taxonomy): Eukaryota > Metazoa > Chordata > Mammalia > Artiodactyla > Delphinidae > Aethalodelphis > Aethalodelphis obliquidens. The sequence goes on along the minus strand of NW_020837987.1, from coordinate 591,406 downwards.
CCCCTGATGTGTCCTCTTAGTAATTTTCCATCCACTGATCTCCACCTGCTCCTTGGTTATTCACTTCCACTTTCAGGCTGTATTCCGAGTTGAGCCCAACCTCTTCCCCCGACTGCAAAGCCCCACTGCAGTGGTCCCTGTACCTACTGCAGTGGTCCTGAATAAAGCCTGCCTCACCATCTTTGTTTTTTTTTTTTAATAAATAAATTAATTTATTTATTTTGGGCTGAGTTGGGTCTTTGTTGCTGTGCACGGGCTTTCTCTAGTTGCGGCGAGCGGGGGCTACTCTTCGTTGTGGTGCGTGGGCTTCTCACTGCGGTGGCTTCTCTTGTTGCAGAGTATGGGCTCTAGGCGTGCAGGCTTCGGTAGTTGAGGCTCATGGGCTCTTGAGCGCAGGCTCAGCAGTTGTTGCGCACGGGCTTAGGTGCTCTGAGGCATGTGGGATCTTCCTGGATCAAGAATCGAACCCGTGTCCCCTGCATTGGCAGGTGGATTATTAACCGCTGCTTCACCAGGGAAGCCCTCCCTTACCATCTTTAACAAGTGTCATTAGTTTTGGGTTTTTTTCCCTTAACATCAGCCAGGGCCCTAGTGGTCCCCTGGAGCTAAAGTCACCTGGAGTGTGCACCAGCACAGAGGCCACGCAGCGGTGGTTGGCGAGAGGGTTTCCTGGGAGAGTGTCTACAAGGTTGACTGGGAGGAGGACTCTGCTGGGACCCACCTTCCTGCCCAGCTCTGGGGTCTTCAGCTCAGGCTTCCCTTCACTGTGGGACCTGGGGGGCGGGGCTGCCCTCTCTGTGGAGCCAGCCTAGCAGCTGAGGACCAGGACCCCCCACTAATCCCATGTTGAAGATGGTCAGCATCTCCGTCACTCATCAGGGTGGACTAGCTGTGCTGGGAAAGGGGCTTTCAGACCACTGTGACCTGGCCGTCTGCTTCTGGGCTGGCCCCCTGGTGTGTGAAGCAGAGAGCTCCTTGCCTTTGAGTTGACAGTTTCTGAACTCTGAATCACTTTTCTGGGTCTGTACTGAGACCCTCCCCTCCTCCCACTCTCTGCAGAGTAAGGTGGTTGGTTTGGAGTGTGAGGTTGGTGGAAGAGGATGGGTCAATGTCTTTCGCCACATAACAAACAGCCACCAAACCTCTGTGGCACAACTATAAGTGCAGAGTTTTGCCCACGCATCAGTGGGTTCGCCTGGTGCTCTGCTGACCCAAGCTTTGCTTGGCAGGCTCACTCAGTTGCCTGTGGTTACTTGAGGGTTGGCTAGGCAGCTTTGTTGATCTTCACCTTGATCTTCCATGTCTGGGTCCTCAACTGGGACCCTGGGGCTAATTTGGCTGTGCTCCCCATGGCTTCTCCTCCAGCAGGCTAGCTGGACTTGCCTGGAGGAGTCAAAGAGAGTGGCAGCCTGGCCTTGATGGGCACACTGTCACTTACACTGCATTCTATTAGCCAAAGCGAGGCACAAGGCCAGGTTGGACAGGAAGACCCCAACTCTTGATGAATCGCCTGACAAGGGACCAGGAGGCGGGCAGGGATGATGAATTATGGCCATTTTTGCAATCAACCTATCACAGATGGACTCCTGCCATGGGGCAGAAACTGAGGACTAAATTGCTTCCGGAGTGAGGGTGAGGCCGTGTGGACCAAACCTTCCATTTGAATTGTTCTCCCCCTTCCCAAGGTCTTACTGAGCCTGCCCACCAACCCTCACCTAATGAGATCTTTCCCAGACCCTGGGAGTCTTCTGGAAAGGAGTTGTTGTCCAGAAGCAGCTGCTATGTCCTCTCTCTCTCCCCAGCCTCTCCTGTGGGGTCAACCACGAGCCTTCTTGGTGTCTCAGCTTCCCATCCAGGCTCCCTCAGGTGTTATCTGGCAAGGGAGCCCCACCACACCTGCCAGCCGGTGCTGCCATTTATCAGGTCCTCACTCTGTGCCGGGCGTGAATGCATGCTCTGTATACATCATGGGGTTCAGTTCTTACAGCAATCCTGGGAGCCCTCCCCATTATCCTCTTGTTCAGAGGAGGACCCGGGTCACAGAGATTAAGTAACATGCCCAAGTTCCCCCAGCTGTAAATGGCAGAGCCAGAAATCAAAACCAGGTTGGACTGACCATTGAACATGGCACAATTTCTCAACCCCATCCTACAGATTGGAAGACCAAGACTCTCCCAGTCAAGTGACGAACTCCCTCTTCTCCAGCCCGGCAGTGGTCTGGCAGATGAATGCTAAAGTTTTTAAATTTTTTTCCTTCAAGTTTCCATCTGTTCACACAGCAACAGAATTTATGTATGTTCAGGCACCATCTGTGACTGCAACCCCATTTCCAAATCCAAAAGCATTTTTTCCTTTTTGTACTTAACATGCACGATGGTGTGGTGGTCCTGAATAAATAAATCATCTTGGATTGCCAAAGTTCCAGGAGGCTCCATGGGAATTTTTCTCTGAGGAGGGAGGAAGGAGGAAAGGATTTTGCAAAATTGGAATTTTGTTTTCCTGATGTGGGCTATCTCTTCTGGCTGACATTTTGGTGGGCTCCTATCTGTTGGCTGCATTTCACGCCATCTCTTTGTTGTCTCGGTTAATAGCAGATGATGCACGAGCATGTGTGTATGTGTGTGTGTGTGTGTGTGTGTGTGTGTGTGTCAGTGAGCACCTGTGTGCCCGACTTCTGCATCTTTGAACGCTCTTCTCATCACCCCTACCTGGAGGGCCACCGTGGCCACAGTCACATAGCTTGAGGTTTGGGGAGGGATGACCTGGCTTGAAGGATGGAAGAAGTGGTGGTTCCATGGGCTCCGAGGCTTCCCGGGTCCCCAGAGCTCTGAGAGGCCAGGGCTGGGGCCCTCTCCTCTAACTCAGGGGCCTCCCAAATCAGTTGTGTCCTAGAGTCCAAGAAATAAATTTTGAAGCCCTTTCTCCCCACAGTCCTTTCCTGGACTGCCTAATAATTTTCTGACTATACCACAGCCAGGCTGATCTCCTTGATTCTTTTAGCTCTTTTGGTGTCATGTCCTGTTCCATCAGCCTGGCTTTCAAGGCTGGTTCCTCAAGTCCATGAGTCTGACGGCACCTCTGCCTGCTTCAGTCTCTCCAGTGCGTCCCATCTCCCAACCCTGCCCACCCTCATGCAGGAGGCCGCCTGCCCACTCTCTCCCGCCCTGAGAGCCGGTCCCGGGTCACCTTGGGATGGCTTCCCCACACCCATCTCCTCTTGGGCCCCACAGCCTGGGCGGCCTATGCTTACTGGGTGTGTGAGGGCCCTGGGGACAGAGTCCCGTGTGCACGCAGCTTGGCAAGCTCACGCCCCCTGGCGGGTGAGGGGGTTACACAAGGGGAGGTGCTACGGTATCCAGACCCTGGGTGGTTAGTGGGGCCACTAGATCCCTTCCTCAGACGGTGTGGGAAGATCAAAGGCCACAGTCCACACAGAGAGCTCAGCCCAGGGTCCAGCACGTGGTGAGCCCATGGTGCATGTTTGTTCTTTGTGCTCTTTTCTGGGTTGGGGACAGATGGGAGAAGACAGGACACAAAGAAAGCTGGACAGGCTTTTCAGCATTTTGATCTTCTCAAGGTGTCATCCCCAGAGAGCACTGAGATTGAAGGGGGGTAGAGAACACTTTGACATCCCCAAGTGGTTCCTGGTGTTGGCAAGCCCCCAAACCTAGTTGTTCAAGATCAGGGCTTTTCTATGATAATAATTATTTATGTTGTAAGTCTTCCTGAAAACTTATTTTTAAATTATTAAATGTTCTTATTTTTAAATTATTAAATGTTATAAATATCATTAAATGTCTTAGAAATACAGAAAGTCGTGTTACTTCTCCCCCTAAGTCCTCTTTCTTAACACAACTGCTCTGTCATTGGGATGCTTCTTCCCACCTTCTCAAAGCTGCTGTGGCTTTTTACATGGTGCATGCACTGCTTTACAAGCCGGGGCCCTCGGGCACCAGCTGGCACTCACTGCGTTTTCACTCTGCTGGATCCCATACTAAGTGATCCACGTGGCCCAGTTCTTCCTGTGCTCACAGCAGCTCTTCTGGATGACAGATCTGAGGCTTCAGCGGTCAGGTGACTTGCCGAAGGGCACACAGAGATCCTGGGCCAGGCAGTCAGCCCCAGGGGTCCCTCTGTTCCTCACGACAGCCTGCAGGTGGGCAGTGCAGGGGGATGGCACACATCCCTATAGCCCATTTCACACTAAGAAACTCGGGTTTCGAAAGGTGAGGGGACTTGCCCCATATGCAACTGGTTACAAAATCTGTGGATTGTATCTCAGAAATGTCTTCCAAATCTCCCCTTCCATCCATCATACTCTTGGAAGAACTTTTCCAAAATACATCTGAACCTGCCCCCTTCCCTGACCTTTCTCTGGGCTTTGACACGGCATTCAAAGGCTTGTCACATAAACAGCAGCAGGGCACAGGGTTTAAGGGCACTGAGTTTGAAATCAGAGAGACCTGGGTTTGAAGGTTCCTAGTCCTGTGACTGTGGACAGGGCTGTTCTTTCCGTCTGGAATATTCTCTCCCATCATGCCCCTGGAGGCAAACTCCTACTCATCCTTCAGGACCCAGATGTCAGGGAAGCCTTCCAGATTTCCCCAGGCATTCCATCCTGTATGCTCCACAAGCCCCGTGCATGGACTGCACTTCTCTTCCCTGAATGTTCCCATGGTCAGAGGCTGTATCTGGGTTTTCTGGGAGCCCCACAGGGTCAGTAGCATTGAACGTTGGCCCGATGGGCTGATCATCATCTTGTAGCAGGAGGAACTGCCTGACTCCTGCCCACTTAACACAGCAATGTTCACCTGCAAGGTTCAGGGCCCCTTCCATTGGCACAGACACACCTGCCCCCGGCCAGGTGGCTCTCTTGCAGCAGTGGGCCTGCGAGCATCTGGAAGTGATAACCGACCACTGGCCAGGCCTTGTGGCGGGGAACGGCTCAGGGAGGAAGGTCAAGACACATATTTTCTCTTAATTAGAAACTAACGAGCTGGGGCTCCCCAGCTGGTCAGTGCTGTTGGAGCCACATCCTGTCAGCCGGAGGTTCAGCCTGTGGCTGTGTGTGGCAGGGCTTCTGGGAGAGAGGGGGCCTGCCTGCTGAGTGCCCATCCAGCCTCCAGTGCCCGTGGAAGGCCCATCTGCCAGGGCCACAGCTGGGCCATTTGGCGGGGCCTCTGCAGCCTGAGAAAGAGCCACAGCTGGGCCATTTGGTGGGGCCTCAGGATGGGACAGGCTTCGTGCTTCTCCCTCTGGTCATTGCCTCGTGCCTTGTGCTGGTTCCTGTCTGGAGCCCCCTCCTCGCTTTCACACAGACAGATCTTCATAATGTAGGCTCAGGTATCTCAGTGAGGCCTCCCCTCAGGGTGATGGTTCTCAGAGGGTCACCTTTTAGCCCCATACCCAGCCTGCTGAACCATGACAGTGAGCACAGCTCTCAGGAACTCCCACCACCAGGGGGAGAATGACCTTCATTCAGCTCAAGACCAGGCACGTGTCCGCAGGAAGCTGCCCCTTTGAATGAGCATGTCCAAGTCCCCTAGCTCTTATGGCATAGAGAGAGCAGAGCACAGCAGGTGACGTCCTGCCCTGCCCTCCTGGCTGAGCAACCTTGGATGTGCTGCCTTCCTTCTCTGAGTCTCCTCAGGTCTCTCATTCGCAAAGTGAGGACAAGAAGAATGATGCTTATCTGGGCTATTGTGAGCAAAATAATAACATAATGCAAAACGTGGAAGCTTACAAGCTTACTGTACTGTACTGGCTGTGAGCGGTCAGCCAGCACACGTGGCACAGGGCACCGAGGACGCACTGCCACTGCACTGAGTGAGGCTTAAGGGGAGCAAAGTGCAACGTTCCTGCTGCCGGGATTTGATATTGCAGTGGGAGAGGGGACCCGCACTGAACAAATAATCCCAGATGCATTTAATCAAGTCAGGCCGTGTCCAAGTGGGGCGGTGCTGTTTGGGCATTTGAAACCCACTGCAGGGAAGCAGGGCTGCTAGGAAGGGGGCAGAGGGAGTGAGCTCTCTCATGACATCACAGTGGCAGGTCCTTCTGCTTTCAAACAGGTTTTCAACATCTCCCTGGTAGATGCCATCTGGATCCCTTAGGGACTAGTGGGTGTGTGGTAATTAGTTCCAGCATCACTGGGTGGTGAAGTGGGGGTCTGGTTTGCACACCATTGTCTGATGGGGATACAGGAGAGGGTGCCTCTGGCTGGGAACCCATGCCTGCTCTTCAGTCTGCCATCTCCTTTTGCCCCCTGGTATGTGAAGCCTTGTAACCCCAGAATCTGGAGACATCAGAACCCTAGGATATTGGTCCTAAAGGACCCCAGGAGAATTGGGTCCAGTCTTCTCACGTTATTGAGAAGAAAGAGGCAAATGCCAAGAGATCTGGGTCTCAGGTCTCGGGAACTTGGGTAGGTGTTTTCCCCTCACTAGGCCTCAGTTTCCCCCTGAGTACAATGAGGGTGTTGGGCTAGACAGTTGCTAGAGTCTTTTCATCTGTGATATGCTTATGCGCATAAAAAACACTATTAAAAAAAAGAAAGAAACACAATAAAGCTTTGTCAGTCATCATTTTCCAAGTTTTCTGTGTATTTTTTCATCAGAAGACAAAATGTGATTAGACCGTAAGTTAGGCTAATTGTTCCCAAAACAGAATTTAAACATTTGAATATGTTTGCAAGAGGAAAGCAGAGTGAAGGAAGCTGTGGGGAGTCAGGGCTGATTCCCTCCCAGGGTGGGGCCCCTGGGGGCCTCCGGGGGGGCCGTGGGTACTGTCTTGGGGAGCAGGAGGCCCAGCGTGGGGAGCGTATGCTTTCCCTGTGGCCTAGTTGCACGAAAGGTCAAGGTGTGTGGGTCCCGAGGTTCCAATGTTCATTCATTCTCACTTGCTCATTCATTCACCCTAGAGATGTGAGTGGAGCGCTCAGCTCTGCTGGTCAGGAGGACAGCTGCGGTTCCTGCTCTGCAGAGCCCAGGGGCTGGCTGGAGAGACAGGGAGACACCAGGGGATTGCAGCCCTGCGTGATGGGGGCGTGGGAGGGTCAGGAAGGATGACACTGGAGCACAGGCTTGAGGGGTGAGGAGGGCCCAGGCCTTGAGGAGAGGGACCGGCCTTTCCAGAGGAGAAGTGGCCTGTGTGAAGGCCAGGGAAGGGGCAACCTGGCCCATAGTGGCTGTAAGCAGACTCAGGCCATTGTATCAGGAGCTAGGAGCTCTGGGGAGAGTTGCACGCTGGGGCTGGAGAGGCTGGTGTGTGGGATCTAGTGAGTGTGGCCTGGGTGAGAAGTGCGGAGCAGGGAGGGGATGGAGTCGCCTCTGTGTGTAGGGCTGTGTGCCCTCCCCTGAGGAGCTGTCAGGTCAGTTGAGGGTATGTACCTCACTGCTGGCCTCAGGGAGGGTCACCAGCTGGCCATCTTAGGCAGGGTCCACCCCAATTCCTCCTGTTTCATAATTAGAGGCCAGACTGTTGAAGAGGCTGGCAGGTGCTCCTGGGAATGACCTGGCCCCTGAAGACAGAGACTTGGGTACCACAGAGAGCCCTGGGCCCAACCCTCTAGGTACAGATGGGGAAACTGAGGCTTAGGGAGATGGGAGGCATGGAGAATAGTTGTCATTACCCGGTGAGGTGGCAATGGAGGTGGGGTTAGAACCCATGCACATGGCCTCCCGGCTCACTGTGCCCCCTCTGCTCAGAGCACTGGACAATGAACAGCATCCTCTGGTGTGATGTGGCGGCTGCAGGTGGCTTTGATGGGTGCTGAGAAAGAGGAGGGTCTCCCTCTCTGGTTCTGGGTAAAGGAGATGGACACGGGCCTAAGCTGTGGGAAACTTCCCAGACAAGGAAGGCCCTGACGTTCGTGGAGGAGGCAGAGACAAGAGACAGGGGCCTGCTAGACGTCTCGGGGGGTGGGAGGGGTGGGGTCTTTAAGCCCAGGAGAAAGGACTATGGATGGACTCTGTGATTGTAAGACCTCAGGGACAAGTGACCAAACAGCTGAGCCACGGGAGCTCAGAGACGGGAAATGCCAGGGAAGGGGCAGGGCCATGTGCCAGGCTGGGCTGTCTCTCTCCCACCCTCTGTGAATGCTGTCCCAACAGGCTGCAGCGGCTGAGGTGAAGGAGGGCTAACAGATGCTCTCAGATATGGTTTTGTTCAAAGAATGAGCTTAATTAGATGTTTATGCCTATGGTTGTGAGTCCAAAGTTTTCTCTCTTTTTGGCATTCAACCCAGGAATGTTATTGAAGATCATCTGCAGAGGAATATCCAGATAGTTGGAAAGTGATAAAGCAGATGGTCCCATTGTTAAATCTGACCTTTCCCTCTCATCTCGTGGCTAAGCATGGCAAGATTGGACCCTGGAGGGGCTCACACGGGTGCCTCACCGTGCAGAGTGCTGGGTCCCTCGCAGCCAGCCTGAACCCATGGCTGGGAGACTTGGGACCTCTCAGAAGGTCAGCTGGAAGAGCCTGTGCCATTGTAGGATGGGGCATCTGGGGCCCAAGGTCATGCAGCAGAGAGCTGCTCAGTGACCTCTGCTCCACGTGAGGCAGCATCCCCGCCCACCCCCTCCATAGGCAGGAGCCCCACCCAGGCCTATGGCCCCACCTACTTTGCAGAACCAGGAGAAGGAGTGTCCGGCTTGCTATCCTCAGACAGGTGAGGCTCGCAGCTGAGCACCATGGTCCTGAGCTCAGGGGAGGGCAGGAGCCATGGCTTGGGCTCTGGATGATTCCCGTGGGTCCTGGGTCTGACCCACACCCCATTGCCTTCTCTGCCTGCCCCTGTCTCTCTTCTCTGTCTCTCTCCTCTGCCCTCATCACTGCCTGGGGCATGGGGCGGAGGGGCAGCCCAAGTGCTCCCTGGTCCGAGCTTTCCCTCATAGGGCAACTCAAGTCCTTCAGGGGTCACAGGTGCCTGCCACTGCCTGGTGCCCCATGGGGCCTGTGGTGTAAATGGGGATGTTTAGCTGCCCACCTGCTCCTGGGGACTGTGGGACTGGACAGGAAGGCGATGTTGCCATTTACCCACTGGCCCTGAATGAGGCTGCTGGCCTCCTGCAGGCGACAGGGGGCTGAGGCCCAGAGTGGGCAAGCTGGCAAACTGGGAGAGCTGGATGGGATGGTTGGGGGTCTGGGAACCATGCAGAGAGGGCACGACACTGGAGTGCGTGCTCTTTTCCTGGAATCAGCCATGGGATGGCAGGGAGTATGGGCTGTGGCTACCCAATCTTTCACTGCAAATAAGTTCTCCCTTGGCTGTCACTGTACTTCCACAGGCTCTGCTGGAGGGGCCAGTGTGTGGACGGGAGGAACAGGGGAGAAGGGCATGATGGGCTGTGGGGGCCAATTGGTCCTTCCTGACGCCCAATGCTGACGGTCCCATGGAGCGGGCTGGTGTCCAGCCGGGGTAGAGCAGGGCGAGCAGCATGGCAGTTTAGGGATGCTGGCATGCAGTTAGGGATCCACTCTGTGTCCTGGCTCCGTGCTCACCCACGGCCCGGACCTGACCAAGCTGCTTAACAGCCCCAGCCTCCCTTTGACCTATGACCTGGCAGTGATGGTAGTCATATCATAAGTGAAACCCTTCTGTAGCACATGGGAATCCTCACTCTCCGGCCACTGTTTCTGTTATTAATATTCCCACGGAGGAGGGGTCCTACTGGGAACTGACAGAGCTGTGATGGGTCAACAGCAGTTCTCATCTGAAGGCTGATGACCGGCTTTGGTCCATCCCCACGGCTAGCAGAAGGAGAGGAAGAAGGCTATCTCACAGCTTGGTGGGCGTAGGTTAGATGTGTGAGAGACTTCCTAAAGGGGTGCGACTGGGTACCCTCTGGAGCACTCTGAAGGCAGGAGTGACCATAGTGGAAGGAAGGGTGAGTGGACCAAAGTGCCGCCGCAACTCTAGGTGCCCTGACTCTAGGTCGTCCCTGATCAGGTGGGAGACAGGCTTGTACTCCGAGCTGGGCAGCTCCTGGAGTCTCCTCTTGCTCAGGGGGTTAGGAGGACGCTGGAGCCAGACAGGCTCCTATTTGGCCCAGGCTGTGTCTCCCGACCTGCGCTCCTGGGTGGAGGTGAGGCCTTCAGAGGTCTTTCTCAGCCAAGGGAGGAGGAGGAAAGCAGTGCTGACAAGCTGGCTGGCCTAGAGAAAAGTATCTTCAGAAATCCGGAGCTGAGTCACCCTGTGGGAACAGACCTCAGCCAGCAGGATCTGTATTCAGGGCACACAGCCCTTAGACTCTCCATTTTAGCATTTTGATTTAATTTATTTTATCTTGCAGAACGGGAGGGATAATGGAAGGACAGTCTGTTAACACTGCGCCTGGCAGTGGGCTGGGAAGCCTCCTCCTCTGAGTTCCTTGCTTTGCACACTCAGTGACGTGCCTGGAAGGCTCTCAGGATGAGCACAGGCAGAGGCAGGGCCGGCCCGGGCCCAGCGAGCGGGGCAGAGCGCGGGCGGCACACCAAGCTCGCGGCTCCGCTCCACCGCCTCCCACTCTGGGCTGTCCTGGAGCCCGAAGGGCGTGGGGAATCTGGAACCCAGAGAGGCTGGGAGACCTGTGCAAGGCCAAGGAGAGATTCCAGCTCCAGGAAACGTGAAGCTGCTCCCTCCTCCCCTCCAGCGCTCCGTGCGTGAGGAACGTGAATCACCTGGGAGGCTGGGAAAGAGCAGTACCTTGCCGCCTGTCTCCGTCTCCAGATGTGAGAAACGCGTTTCTCCTCCCCCTGCTCTCCGTCATCTCCAGAGACGGAGTTCGCTGTGTGGGAGGACCAAGCCCGTGGGCTCCGTGCGTGGTGCGGTGTTGCTGGCATCGCTCCTGCTGGTGACAGGAGTGCAGCCAGCAGGCAGGGATCTCTGCTCGCCCCTGTGTCAGAGGCCGGGCCGACTTCCGAGGGCAGCTTGTGCAGGTAATGCTGCTGCTATGGCAAGGCTGTGGGTCCTCTTATGCTCACCCACAGGGGCCAACCCTAGGGCCTCTTCCAACCATCTCTGATAGCCCTCAAAGGCGGCAGCTCATTCGTCGTCACGCTCTGTCACCTCCTCCCTCTCTGCTTCCCTATTGCCGCGTCAGTGCTTCCGGGATCACCTTCTACATAACCTGCTTGTGGCCAAATCCTTAATCCCAGCATCTGGGGAGACTCACTGAATGCTGGGGATGGATGCCCCTGCTCCCCGGGGCAGACAAATGAGCACCCTTCTCCCGGCAGCGTGGCTCTCCAGGCCCTGGGAGGCCTCCCCTGGCTGGGCACTCACTGAGGGTCCAGCACAAACCACAGGAGTCTTTCGGCCATTCCCAGCAACCACAGCATTTGGCTTCAACCAGTCCCTCTGTTCTGTTCACAGTTTTTGAGGGTTCTAGAAATCTGGTGTCTTTTTGGGAGAATGGAAGCACCTTGTTTCTAAAATAAGTCCTTCCCAAGGAATCATCCATTACAGTAGGTCTTGTATTGCCTGGACCAGAGAAAATTCCAAGGGGTAAGTCATATCACTCTTGGCAGACAACATGCCAGGCATTTCATTGCGTGAACTGATGGGTTCTGATATAATTAAAGAAGCAGTACCTCAGGCCTGGAGATCAACAGATGAGGAAAAGCCATTCTTAAAACAAAACAGTAATTGCCGCTGCATTTTCAATTAGATTGTCTGAGCAGATGTCAATACCTCTGCCTGTGGGACCAGGAGTTGTGTGTCCCGGTGTCTTCCAACAAGAGCCCTTCCATGGAATACACACCCTGGCCTTCACACTCCTTTCCAATGGGCTTGGAAAACAGACACAAGCCCTGGGGAACCAGAGGAGGGCAAACTTTATGGTTTCCTAAATACAGGCAGAATCACTGTCATCCTCAAAGAACAGCAATAGGCACAAAGGCTGGTCTATGTACCCCTCAGTGGTTCCCTCCATCTGTTCCTCCGCCCCTCCTCCCCCTCCTCTTGCCTTCCTTCTCTTTTCCCTCCCTTTCCTTTTTCCTTCCCACCTTCCTTCTTCCCTTTCTCTTAAAGAACAAGGAAAACAAGGACCACTGCAGCATGTCTCGAGAGGGTCAGAACTCTGGCGTTGCACGCTGGGGTTCTGCCTGGGCACTGGGATCAGAGTCCTGTGAGCTCTTTGGCACTTTATTTCTGTGAGCTACGCAGCAACTGGGACCTCAGAGCAGAAGGCCCACATCCCCTTGGGGATGGGAACCTGCCAGGAGTGTCCTCGAACCACTGGGCGCACATCAGAAAATGTGGGGAGCCCAGCAGTTAGGGCCCTCATCACCGAGGGGCAGAGGCTCCCGGCAGGCTACAACTGACACCAGAGGGCCCACGTCGCTAAGGCGACGTGAGCCTGCCAGGCAGGAGTGACCTCAGAGAAGAGAGCCCACTTGTTGGCCACTGCCCCAACAAATTGCCTGACTGTGCATGGATCCCTGTGCTGTGGCAGTCCCAGCATTCAGGGAGCTTATACCTCTAGTAGTTCCTGGATGCAAACCTTGGGAAGCCATCTTGGAGAAGGAGCCTAGTATGGCAGGCACCGCCCCCGGGCCCTGCAACAGAGGTTTTGTCAAAGCACACAGGCTCTGGAGCCTGCTCCTGCTTCTCCTCCACCGAAACAGCCCTCCCTTCTCCCTGGACAGTACTTGGAAACCTCATGGATGGAGGTTTTAGAGTACAACTCTCTTGTTTGTGGCTTTATTTCCAGAGCCTGGCACAATGTCTGGCCTGCAGCAAATATTGTTCATGAGGAGACCCTCAAGGACCAGTGGACCCTTCCTAGGTTTCTCTGGATGATGCCTGCACACTGTTACTGTAGGACGTCCATCTCCCTCTTTTCTAGGAGAGTCATTTTTCCCTGGGAAAACAGTGCAGTCTCCAGCAAACAGCCCTAGGGTCTGCATGGGACCCTATCAGGGGTCAGCAGCCAGGTGTAGATCTCCTGAGCTGGGCAGAGGAAGGGCTGCATAGTTAAATATCATAAATGGACTCAGATGTGCCCAACTTCATCAGCACTGGAGTCTGCTGAACTTGAGAAACTGCTGGGGCTTGGCAGGAGTTGGCAGTCCCAGGGGCAAGGCTCCTGTGTGGAAGGGGCTGCCAGAGGTGCTCTGGTGCTCCCGGTCTGGCCCCCCAGGCTACACGCCCTCCCCTGGACACTCTGCAGACGGAGAGGGCACCAGACAGGCGCTGATGGAGGCTGGTGCCCGCACATGTGCTTCATCCTCCAACACCCCTGGGGCCCTGCAGGGCTGGTTATTAGCTTCCTCATTGCTGATGGGGTTTCTGCTCACAGGGGAAGGGTGGCTGAGGCAGGCTCTGAACTGAGGCCCAGCTGACTGCCAAGCCCACGGCCTTTCAGGGCTGCCCATGGCCTCCAGACGGGTATGGGTAGGGAGAATGGCTGTGGCCATTGCAGATGTGCTGGGTCTGGAGCCCACCAGCCTCCAGTTTTGCAGGAAGCACGAGGCTGGCCAGGCCACTCCAGAGTGTACAGACAGGGTGCCCTGCTGTCCTGAGGGAGAGCCTGCCCCCAGGCTACAGTGCAGGGCCAGCGTCAGGCAGCTGGGAACTGGAATGAGGGCAACTCCCTTCTCCTCTTGGGTGGGGAGATGTGCTTAAACTCATATTTAAACTCATGAATATCTCCCTCATGATGCTTCCAAATCCACCATTTGAGATTCAGTCCTTGGGGTCAATTGCGTTCTTGTTCAGGTTTCTCCCAGGGTGGCTGTGGAGTGCAGTGATGTCTTATCTGTCCCTCCACAGTGTGCACCTCCCAAGCCGGATGCTTCATCTCAGCACTTGTGTGCCCAGGGCCTGGCTGCTCCAGGATGTTTGCTGAATGAATGTGATTGGCACATTTAGGGCAGGTGAGGCTCTGGGTTCATGGGGCTTGAGGAAGGAGGAGGGAGCTGATAGCGAGCTCCCTGCCTTCACAAATCTCCCTGGGGCTGAAATAGCCCGGCTTTCAGCCCAGGCCCCTCTGGAGGGGACAAATAGTGTACTGAAAAGACAAATGCCTCTGCATACAGTGTATTCTTCAACTTTCCAGTGGTCATTTCCATCCCTTTTTCATTCCTAGGAAATCTTCTGGCCCAGAGGAATGCTGGGTCTCCCCAGGCAGGACACACTCTAGTGCTGACAGGTGGGTGAGGGGCTGGGGCAGTGAGCTTAGGGTAATGTGCTGATGTGCCCATAGTCAGGAGTGGAGGGACGGCTTTACAGGAAGCTGTGTGAAATTCGCGATTTCTGTTTCAGCGGTCAAACCTTGGGGTGCAGGAAGACAGGGGTCAGATGGTGAAAGGGGCACATTCTATGGCCTCACTTCCCCATCTGCCAACCAATGGGCCACCCCAGACCTGCCCCTCTGTCCCTCCCCCAGTCCCTGGGGAGGAAAGAGGAGGAAGTCCAGGCTCAGGGACTGAGTGCCCATGGCTGTCCTGGCCCGTCCCTGCCCTGCAGAGACTCCCTGGGCTTCTCAGCAGAGAGACCTCCCCTCCCCCAGGTGTGCGCAAAGGGATCCTTCTCTCCCTCATCTGCTTCAGGTGGATACATGTTGGTGCCCACCACGTGCAAGCTCTGGAGCATGGCTCTCCATTGGTACTCACCTGTTTCTTGCATCTAAGTGGCTGGAGATGAGTGAGTTTTTCTGTGAGATCTTGCAGAAATTCCAAGAGAGAGGCAGGGAAAAAGGCCAAGGAGACAGAATCCTGCCGATTGAAAGGAGCACCTGCCCGGCAGCTGTTTCTCAGTCTCTGTCGCCTGGTCCAGGAGCTGTGCTAGCCTTCAGGTAGATTCATGGGAGCACCCAGGGCTGCAGCTGCAGGGACCAAGGAGGCTTGGGTGCGTTCAGGGAGCACCCTGCCCAGGTCTGAGGCCGGGGCACAGTGGCGGGAGGGAGACAGGAGACGTGCCAGTCAGCTTGGGCAAGTTCCATGGCTGCCCCTCCAGGGAGGGCATCTCTGAGGGCCTGAAGCTTTTATCCTGGGGTTCAGGATTACTCCAGTGTGCGTGCCTGTATGTCTTTGTGTGTCTCTGTGTTTGTGTGAGTGGTGTGTGCTTACACCTGTGTGTGTTTTTGTATGTATCCCTGTGCATGCCCATGTCTGTGTGTGCTCATGCTCGTGTGTCCATGTGTCTGGGTTCACGCCTCTGTGTGTCCTTGTGTGAACTCGTTTCTGCATGAGGCCATGTGTGTGCTCACAAAAGCCTGTATAGCCACTCTGGCCTCCCCCCAGGAAGTTGTCTTTCTCCTTTTACCCTTGCTAATTTATCTTTTCCCCACTAACCAACTCTAGCCCTAACCTATATGGGAGTGCGTGTCCTGTGGGGGCTCTTCTGTCCCCATGGGAGGCCTGACATCACCAGCTGGGGCCGGTCCTGTTGATTGTGGGAAGCGTCTGAAAGGCGGGAGTGGATGGGAGTAGAGGTGAGATTCTGCTTCCTGGGTTTCTAGACCCAGGTCAGCCTCTCCCCATGCATAGCCCTTCTGACCCTTTGTTTTCTCATCTGTGGAATGGGTATTCTGATGACTACATAATTGATTCCAAATGACAAATGTCAAGCCCCAACACCATGTCAAGCCCATAGCAGATTCTCTGGAATCTTCAGTGACAGCACACTGAATGTCTCGAGTTTGTTCTGTTAGGAGTACTGGGGAGGAATAAATCCTGAGGGCATTTTCTGGTTGCATCTGGAGTCAGAGACAAACAGGAACAGATCCAGGTTCTGAGGAATTCAGTCCACATGGAGGAGCACATCACACGGCTCCTTATTATTATTACTGTTACTAACAGTACATAACAATAGCAATTAGTAATACTAACGACTACAGCCACGGCTAGCGTTTGCCGAGGGCTTGTACTGTGTTAGTCACTGAGCTATGTGTGTCACCGTGATCCACTATTTCCTATCATCTCTGCAACAACCGCATTTTATAAATGAGCAAATGGGGAATTCCCTGGTGGTCCAGTGGTTAGGACTCAGTGCTTTCACTGCCAGGGCACCTGCAAGCCGCATGGTGCAGCAAAAAAAAAAAAAGAGCAGACTGAGCTCTCTCTGTGTTTCTCATTGATGACACCATTTAGATAAAATCAAGAGCGAGTGTGATGTGGTGAGAAAGCACAGGACTGGTGGTCAGAAATTGGGGGGGTTATGCTTAATTGTGTCAGCAACGCATCCCAGGGATGCAGGCAAGTTGTTTTCTTGGATTCTCACTGAGCACTGTTGTGTTTAATGGAGGTGTTTGCTACGTCACCACGGTGCCTCTGCACAAGCTCCTTCTCAACCCAGGTGCTGTGATCTCCCAGCCCTCTGGGCAGATCCAGACCCCAGGGAGGGGCCCCACTCATCCGTCACCTGCTTGCCACACGGGTGGACTCCTGAACCTGGGAAGCCCACCTTTTCCCTCCTAGTCACAGATTAGTGACATTACCTGTGACAGCTTTACGTGCACTAATGCCTTCACCACTGAGCCCAGCAGTGCCCCTAGGGTTAAGGAACTGCGGGTGCCTTGATTATAAACACTTTTCAGAGGGCGTGTGATGCTGCCATTTGAAATCACATTAGGCTGAAACTTGAGAGTGAGGTTGTCAGCTCATCTACATTTGGAAATAGAGATTTGAATAACATTTCTGATTTGTTCCAAGCCTTCCTGGGGATTTCGATGGGATCAGGGGCCAAGCTATGGGTGGGAACCAGGGTGCCCTGTGGGTAGAGGGGAACCTGTTGGGGCCTGCTTATTTTTCTGTGCACATAGGCCACCCAGGCCACCCTGGGCACCTGCGCTTTCACAGCTGGAGCCGTTTGCTGAAGTAGGCCACTGCCTGCTCTGAGCAGGGTAGGTGGGCACATGGTGCCTCCCCCAGGGAGGGCACTTATTTTTGACCCGAGAAGCCATTTAGAAGGCCACGTGCTTTGTATTTAGACCACAGATGCCGTGTCTGTGCTCCATTCTACTTTGATTTTTGTGGTTTTGGTCTCTCACTGGGTCACTTTCTCTAATTTTCCTTCAGGAGCTTGATTTTTTCCCCTGCTTGTCTGTTCCTGTCTTCTTGTCTGTCTGTCCACCTGGAGGCCTACCTGTCTGTGTCCATCTGACCACTTTCTCTCTCCCACTGTCCTGAATCTTTCCCCACATCTCCCTTATTTCATATCTTCTCCTTCTGCGTCATGCTTTTCCTTTTTTTTAAATTAATTTTTATTGGAGTGTAGTTGCTTTACAATGCTGTGTTATTTTCTACTGTACAGGAAAGTGAATCAGCTATACATATACATATAGCCCCTCTTTATTGGATTTCCTTCCCATTTAGGTCACCGCGGTGCACTGAGTAGAGTTTCCTGTGTTACACAGTATGTTCTAATTAGTTATCTATTTTATACATAGTATCAATAGTGTATATATGTTAATCCCAATCTCCCAATTCCTCTCACCCCCTTTTCCCCTTTGGTATCTATACATTTGTTCTCTATGTCTGTGTCTCTATTTCTGCTTTGCAAATAAGATCATCTATCCATATTTCTAGATTCCACATATAAGCATTAATATACAATATTCATTTTTCTCTTTCTGACTTACTTCACTCTGTATGACACTCTCTAGGTCCATCCACATCTCTACAAATGACCCAATGTTTTTCTTTTTTGTGGCTGAGTAATATTCCATTGTATATATGTACCACATCTTCTTTATCTATTCGTCTGTTGATGGACATTTAGGTTGTTTCCAAGTCCTGGCTACTGTAAATAGTGCTGCTATGAACATTGGGGTGTATGTGTCTGCTATGAACATTGGGGTGTTTTTTTGAATTATGGTTTTCTCTGGGTATATGCCCAGTAGTGGGATTGCTGGGTCATATGGTAGTTCTATTTGTAGTTTTTTAAGGACCCTCCATACTGTTCTCCATAGTGGCTGTACCAATTCACATTCCCACCAACAGTGCATGAGGGCTCCCTTTTCTCCGTTTTTGAATTTTTTCGAAAGCTTTTTCTGCATCTATTGAGATGATCATATGGTTTTGATTCTTCAATTTGTTAATAGGGTATATCACATTGATTGATTTGTGTATATTGAAGAATCCTTGCATCCCTGGGATGAATCCCACTTGATCATGCATGATTCTTTTTTTTTTAACATCTTTATTGGAGTATAATTGCTTTACAATGGTATGTTAGTTTCTGCTTTATAACAAAGTGAATCAGCTATACATATATCCCCATATCTCCTCCCTCTTGTGTCTCCCTCCCACTATGCATGATTCTTTTAATGTGTTGTTTGATTCAGTTTGCTAGTATTTTGTTGAGGATTTTTGCTACATCAGTGATATTGGCCTGTAATTTTCTTTTTTGTGTGATATCTTTGGTTTTGTTATCAGGGTGATGGTGGCCTTGTAGAATGAGTTTGGGAGTGTTCCTCCCTCTGCAATTTCTTGGAAAAGTTTGAGAAGGATAGGTGTTAGGTCTTCTCTAAATGTTTGCTAGAATTCACCTGTGAAGCCATCTGGTCCTGGACTTTTGTTTGCTGGAAGATTTTTAAGCACAGTTTCAATTTCATTACTTGTGATTGGTCTGTTCATGTTTTCTATTTCTTCCCAGTTCAGTCTTGGAAGGTTGCACTTTTCTAAGAATTTGTCCATTTCTTCCAGGTTGTCCATTTTATTGGTATATAGTTGCTTGTAGTAGTCTCTTATGATCCTTTGTATTTCTGTGGTGTCAGTTGTAACTTCTCCTTTGTCATTTCAAATTTTACTTATTTGAGTCCTCTCCCTTTTTTTCTTGATGAGTCTGGCTGAAGGTTTATCAATTTTGTTTATCTTTTCAAAGAACAGTATTTTAGTTTTATTGATCTTTGCTGTTGTTTTCTTCATTTCTATTTCATTTATTTCTGCTCTGATCTTTATGATTTCTTTCCTTCTACTGACTTTGAGTTTTGGTTGTTCTTCTTTCTCTAGTTGCTTTATGTGTAAGGTTAGGTTGTTTATTTGAGATTTTTCTTGTTTCCTGAGGTGAGTTTTTATCACTATAAACTTCCCTCTTAGAACTGCTTTTGCTGCATCCCATAGGTTTTGGGTCATCATGTTTTTGTTGTCATTTATTTCTAGGTATTTCTTGATTTCCTCTTTGATTTCTTCAGTGATTTCTTGGTTATTTAGTAATGTATTGTTTAGCCTCCATGTGTTTGTATTTTTTACAGTTTTTTTTTTTTCTGTAATTGAGTAATCTCATAGCGTTGTGGTCAGAAAAGTTACTTGGTATGATTTCAATTTTCTTAAATTTACCAAGGCTTGATTTGTGACTCAAGGTACAATCTATCCTGGAGAATGTTCTGTGAGCGCTTGAGAAGTAAGTGTATTCTGCCTCTTTTGGGTGGAATGTCCTATAAATATCAATTATGTCATGTCATTTAAAACTTGTGTTTCCTTATTTCTTTTCTTTTTTTTTTTTTTTTTGGTACGCAAGCCTCTCACTGTTGTGGCCTCTCCCATTGTGGAGCACAGGCCCCGGACGCACAGGCTCAGCAGCCATGGTTCACGGGCCCAGCCGCTCCGCGGCATGTGGGATCTTCCCGGACCGGGGCACGAACCCGTGTCCCCTGCATTGGCAGGCAGACTCTCAACCACTGCGCCACCAGGGAAGCCCTCCTTATTTATTTTCTGTCTGAATTATCTGTCCATTGGAGTAAGTGGGGTGTTAAAGTCCCCACTATTATTGTGTTACTGTTGATTTCCCCCTTTACGGCTGTTAGCATTTGCCTTATATATTGAGGTGGTCCTATTTTGGGTATATAAATATTTACAATTGTTCTATCTTCTTCTTGGATTGATCCCTTGATCATTATGTAGTATTTTTCTTTGTCTCTTATAGTAATTATTATTTTAAAATCTATTTTGTCTGGTATGAGAATTGCTCCTCCAGCTTTCTTTTGATTTCCATTTGCATGGAATATCTTTTTCCATCCCCTCACTTTCAGTCTGTATGTGTCCCTAGGCCTGAAGTTGGTCTCTTGTAGACAGCATATACATGGGTCTTGTTTTTGTATCCATTCAGCCAGTCTATGTCTTTTGGTTGGAGCATTTAATCCATTTTCATTTAAGGTAGTTATTGATATGTATGTTCCTATTACCATTTTCTTATTTATCCTGTGTTTGTTCTTGTAGAGCTTTTCCTTCTCTTAGTTTCCCGCCTAGAGAAGATCTTTTAGCATTTGTTGTAGAGTTGCTTTGGGGTGCTTAATTCTCTTAGATTTTGCTTGTCTGTAAAGCTTTTGATTTCTCCGTCGAATCTGAATGAGATCCTTGCTGGGTAGAGTAATCTTGGTTGTAGGTTTTCGTCTTTCATCACTTTAAATATGTCCTGCCACTCCCTTCTGGCCTGCAGAGTTTCTGCTGAAAAATCAGCTGATAACCTTATGGGGATTCCCTTGCAGGTTATTCATTGTTTTTCCCTTGCTGCTTTTAATTATTTTTCTTTCTATTTAATTTTTGTTAGTTTGATTAATATGTGTCTTGGTGTGTTTCTCCTTGGCTTTATCCTGTATGGAACTCTCCGAGCTTCCTGGACTTGATTGACTATTTCCTTTCCCATGTTAGGGAAGTTTTTGACTATAATCTCTTCAAATATTTTCTCAGGCCCTTTCCCTTTCTCTTCTTCTTCTGGGACCCCTATAATTCCAATGTTGGTGCATTTGATGTTGTCCCAGAGGTCTCTGAGACTGTCCTCATTTCTTTTCATTATTTTTTCTTTATTCTGCTTCTCAGCAGTTATTTCCACCATTCTGTCTTCCAGGTCACTTATCCATTCTTCTGCCTCAATTATTCTGCTATTGATTCCTTCTAGTTTTTCAATTCAGTTATTGTGTTGTTCATCACTGATTGTTTGCTTTTTAGTTCTTCTAGGTCCTTATCAAACACTTCTTGCATCTTTTCGATCCATGCCTCCATTCTATTTCCAAGATCTTGGATCATCTTTACTATCATTACTCTGAATTCTTTTTCAGATAGATTGCCTATTTCCTCTTCATTTATTTGGTCTTCTGGGATTTTACCTTCCTCCTTCATCTACAATATATTTTCTGTCATCTCATTTTGTCCAACCTACTGTGTTTATGGTCTCCTTTCTGCAAGCTACAGGGTCATAGTTCCTTTCCTTCTGTTGTCTGCCCTCTGGTGAGTGAGTTTGGTCCAGGGGCTTGTGTACGCTTCCTGGAGGGAAGGACTGGTGCCTGTGCTCTGGAGGGTAGAGCTGAGTCTTTTCCCTCTGAAGGGCATGGCTGTGTCAGGTGGTGTGTTTTAGGGTGTCTGTGAGCTTAGTATGACTTTAAGCAGCCTGTCTGCTAATCAGTGGGGCTGTGTTCCTGTCTTGCTGGTTGTTTGGTGTGAGGTGTCCAGCACTGGAACCTGCAGGCAGTTGTGTGAGGCTGGATCTTGGTGTTGATACAGATATTTCTGGGAGCATGGACACTGATTAATATTTCCTGGATCCAGGAATCCTCTGGTGGTCCAGTGACCTGGACTTGGCACTCCTACCACAGAGGCCCAAGCCTGACCCCTGGCCGGGGAACCAAGAGCCTGCAAGCCGCACAGTGCAGCCAGAGAAAAAAGAAAGAAAAGAAAACAAACAAACAAAACCCAAGACAAATCACAAAAACAACAGCAAACAAACAACAGCAACAACAGTGCAATACACACTAAACTAACAAAAACAGAAAATGAGAAATAAAAGAAAAGCAAACAAACAACTAAAAAGCAAAGCAAACATAAAATGTACACATAAAAACAATCAGAAAAAGAAAGAAAAAACAAAGAACAAAAGCAAGAAGAAACCACAAAACAACAAAAAAGTAAAGTAAAAATAGAAAAATAAAAAGTATATATATTAAAAAATAAAGATAAAAGATAATAAAAGCAACTACACCAACAACTGAGCAAAATGAAACAAACAAAAAAAGAATAATAGTAATAAGATTATTTTCCTGGGGCCTCCTGCATCAGTGTCCTTGCTCCCACAGTGGAGCCAGAGCCAATACCTGCCTCCCCAGGAGGCCTCCCAATACCTCTAGGTAGGTCTCTGGACCTGCTGTGGGCAATGTGGAGCCAGCTCAGACTCTGACCTGGCCCGATTCCCTTGTGTACTTGTTCAGTCCTGGGAAGGCTAGACTGGCCTCAATTGTGGGAACATTTATTTTCTATTCAGGTATTCCACAGACGCAGGATTTACCCAGCTGATCTCAGGGATTTAATCCACAGCTTGTGCAGCTTCACAGAAAGATTTCCATTCCTCTTCCTTAGTTGCACCAACCCTACATGTGCGCACTTTGGTTTTGACCCCACCTCTGTGTGTGCACCACCCTCAGGCGTCTACTCCTTGCCCAGGTGAGAGGGAGTGAAAGCAGCAGCTGCCTGGGGCACACTTACTCACTCAGGCCAGGGAGGAGGTACGGCGGCCACAATTGACGTGTGAGCAAGTTGCCTGCGGTGGCAGGGACCAGCAGGCAAGTGGAACAGACTGTGGTGTGCTCGCTCTGGTGGGAATCCCTACCAGTGCCCACGGAGACAGGAGCTGGTGTGCGAGAGTAGTGGCGGCCCCATCCCCCATGTGCTTCTCAACAATGGTGCCTTACTTTCCAGGCAGACCACGCTTCCTCTAGGGGCATTCCTGGCTGCACTTCACCTCACTCCTTTCCTCTCTGCTGTATCCACACAGCCAACAGTGCTCCTCTCCCCAGATCTCTTCCCCCAACCCCACGCTTTAGTACTCAGCCCCCTCCAGCATCAGTGGACTCTTGTCCCAGGCAGGGGTACCCAGGGCTGATTCCCAAGGAGGCTTTGGGATGGGTGGTACTTAGGTCCCTGGAGCCCCATGTGGGCGGAGGAGACCCCAGCTGCTCAGATAGGAGCCCCTACCAGTGCCCTCCAAGGCCGAAGAAGCTGGAGGGTGGGGACAGGGGTTGTAATATCAGCTCCGCCCCTTGCACGCCACTCAACAATGATGCCTTGCTTCTATGGTGTCCCGGGTTTTTTCCGCAGACTTTCCCAGTTGTGGAGCTCCTTACTCCTGTCCCTTCAGGCTGTCTTTTCACAGCCAACAGCTGTCCCCTCCCTGGGTCCATGCTCCACACCCCACTTTCCAGAACCCAGCCCCCCTTTGCAACAGGCAACTCACGACTCAGGCTAGAATGCACAGAGCTGTGGTGTAGACCATGCGTGCAGTTCTTAATTTGTCCTGCCTTTCATAGACTGTCTGCTGAATTCTCCTTTGATCCCCTGAAGGTTCTTTTCTGTCCCAGCTGATTTCCCCACCGTGAGGGAGTTTTTCTGAGTGCAGGAACCACCCCTCACCTTCAGCTTCCCTCCAGGGTTGCTGGTCCTTTCTTGATTCCTCTTTTCTTTTTTAATTCTTTCTTTCATCCTACCTGGTTGTGAGGGGATTTTTCTTGCCCTTTTGGATGTTTGAAGTCTTCCACTAATGTTCCAACAGGTGCTCTATGAGAATTGTTCCATTTGTAGATGTATTGATGTACTTGTGAGGAGTGACAAATTCCACGTCCTCCTATTCTGCCATCTCCTGCCTCATGATTTTCTATTTGTTTTATTTATTTAACAACCCCTTGCACACCATAGCTCCATGAACTTTATAAATGGCAGCTCATGTCATCCTCACAAAAAGCCCAGTGAGGAGAGTACTGCGATCATCTGGGGTTCAAAGCGGTCTTTGTAGGTTTGGGGGAACTGGGGGGTCAGGGGCAGGTGGCAGGCTGAGGGGAAAGATTTACCACCCCATTCCTGCCAGCCTTCTAGTAAACGTACGTGCAGGAACCTCCAGCAAAGTAGAGGACCTGCCCCTCCTGCGGTGTGGCTCTTCCCAGCCCTGACCTATAGAGGGCAGCCTGCTCCCCAGCCCCTGCCTCCCCTGCTCCAAGCAGAATGAGCCCCCAGGAAGACTTAACCCTCAACATGCCATGTGGTTGACTTCCCACCTCCTGAAAGCCTCTTGTAAACTTCTGGGCTGACAGGGCCACCCTGCCAGGACTCAGTAAGACACCTCGCCTGGTTTAGTAACAGGGTTTGTCATTGACATACCTTTTGAAGTGGGAACTATGAATCACCATTTAATGATAAAAAATTAAGGCCTAGAGAGGTAAAGCAATTTGCTCAAGGTCATCCCGCAGAAAGGTGCTGGGGCGGATATTTTAATCCAGGCCTTCCTGACTTCAATTCCACTTAGCCACACACCAAGGGCCTCTGTGACATGGGGTAAGAGTAGGGTAGATCAATTGCTATAACAAACAATCCCCAAATCTCTGTGGCTTGATACAATACAAGTGTACTCACAATTCCCAAAGCAGACTAAGTTGGGTATCTCCTGGTGACTGTCCTCCAAGCAGTGACTCAGGGGCCATGCTCCTTCCACCCTGTGGCTCTGCTATCACCTCAGGCTTCAGTGTCCTCAGCTGGATTCTGTATATGTACCCAGCAGATGAGGAAAGAGTGGAGGGTTATGTGGTAGGTTTAGCTGGGCCTGGGAGTAGAGTTCATCATTTCTACCACCCTGCATTGGCCAGATTCAGGATACTAGCTACAAAGGAAGCTGGAAAATGTAGTCTACTTTTGTGCCCAGGAGGGAAAGAGAAATAATTTGGTGAACAACCAGCTAGCCTCTCTCATACAAGGTCCAGTCTGTGTTTCCAGTCTCATCTCCTATGACTTCCTGGCCACCATCTGTTAAGCAGATCATACTAATTTTTCACAATTTTCCCTTCCCTCCCCATCCTTGTCAAGGTGCATCCTGGACAGAGTGTACTTCTTTGTTCCACAGATTTTGGTTTCAGCCATGTGCTCTGCTGTAACGAGTGGAATGTGTGTAGACATAAGGTGTGTCATATCCAACTGAAGGCTTTAAAAGTTGTGTGGTTTGGCTTGGCCTTTTGCCCTCCTTCCTTGCACCTTGAGAAGTGTAGGCCCAGGTAGCTGTTGCTCCTTTAGCCTGGGCCCTGGAATAAGAGGTATGTGAGCAGGCCTGAACTTGACCCCCAGTCTACAGCAGAGATGGCCTCAGCCAACTTGCAAACCTGTAAGCAAGAAACAAGCACTTGTTGTTTGGAGTTGTTTGTTTCACAACATATGGTGGCACTAGTTGGCCTGCATAACCTACTGCCGTGATAGAGTGATGCTCACAGACCTGGGCACGCCTGGCTCTCTCACACCTTTGTGATGCTGTCTGCTGTTGGCTTTTGTTGAAAGCCTTTCTTCATGATCTCTTAGAGCCTGGGCCAAGGGCAGACCCTTTCATGGAACTTCCCTTAGTGTTCCCGCTTCTCGGGTACTCAGAAGATGCAGAGGCTGCTAGTAGCTCAGTTCGATTCTTGTTCACAAATTCATCCTGTATTTCTCCACTCACTGGAGAGTGGGGCTTATGGAGGCGGGAACTGTGTTAACTCCTCTTTCCTCTCATCACCACTCCTGTGCCCCCCACACAGTAGATGGTCAGATAATGTTTGCTCACTGGATTGACTTGAGTGTCTGTCCTTATAATGGGAGGCCCACAGGGCACACTGAGTGCTGGCAGGCATCCCTGGTAGTGCCTGGCCCCGTGCTCAGTGCTTAGATGATGGATCTGTCATTGTCCATGAGGATGAGAGGCTAGGATGCCTCCAGTGCTCTTGGCCAGGGGCCTGGGCTCAGCACAAATGTGATCCCTCTCACTCTCCTCAAGATCTTGGCATCCAGAGCCTGTGTCAGGAGGGAATGATGCAGCATCACACGCTTTGGCCCAGACCCGCCTTGGGGAAGCCAGCAGGATGCATTAGCAATGGTCCCCAGCTGCCACAGCAATCCACCTGTAGTTATCGGAGCAGAGGCTGCAGCTCAAGTCCTGGCCCTGCACTGCAGGGAAATCTGTTTCCATTCAGATGCTTGGAGACGCTTCAGTGTCAGCATATGTGGTCCTGGTACAGGGGCATCTCCGGACTCAGTGGTGCTCCTCCCAAAGTGGATGGTGACCCTGAGTCTTGGACAGGCCTGTATACTGTGGTAGCCACCCAGGTCCCACAAACCTTGCTAAGCTGAAGGCTGTAGATTCATGGATGTACCTGAGTTATGTGGACCGAACCTGGGTCAACTGCACTGGCAAAACACGAGGTCACAGGGCAGCAATGCAAGTTTACCTCTGCTCAGAATTCTGCTGAAGTCATCTCGATAACAACAGAAGGGCTCTCCTGTTTTCTCTGTGCAAAGAAAGAGATGAGCGACACACACTTACTGCAATGGGGGATTCAAGGGTGTATTAATTATTCGTTATCTTTCACTGCAAACAAATTACTCCAAAGTTAATGGCTTAAAACAACAATAAACATTTATTATCCTCAGAGTTTCTGTGGGTCAAGAATTCAGCATGGCTTGGCCAGATGGTCCTGGCTCAGGGTCCCTTATGAGGTTGCCGTCAGCTGGAGGCTTCTAAGGTGGCTCACCCTCAGGGATGGTTGCTGTTAGGAGTTGTTGGGGGGCCTTGGTTCCCTTACATGGTTCCAGCTCCACAGTCAGCTTGAGTGTCCTACTGACCTGGTGGCTGGCTTCCCTCAGAGCAAGGGATCCAAGAGAGACATCTAGGCCAAAGTTATCCTTTTTATGACCAGGCTTTGGAAATCATATAGCAGTACTTCCAACCACATTCTATTCGTTAGAAGTGAGTCATTAAGTATGGCCCACATTTGGGGTTAGACTTCTGTTTTTGAAGGGAGGAAGTCAAAGTATAATATTAGTGGATATATTTTAAAACCACCATAAAGATGGAAAAAGAAAAAATAGCCTTTAGTGTCCATGCATATCCATCCCAACCTATTAAACCTCTCCTTTTCTGCCTCCAATCCATAACAAAGGGGCCCTGAGGCCCAGCGGGAGCCTGGGGCAGCAAAGAACAGCCCGCCTACGTGGACCAGCTAAGGCAGGAGAGTGACAAAGACACACGTGTGGGAGCGGTGTGGTGCTGAAGGATGCAGAAAGGCTGTGCATGTAGAAAGGCCATGCCTGGGCTGAGGTGCTGGGTGAGGGTGTGTCTGCGGGTGAGCTGGCGGTGGTTTGTCAGGAAAAGCACCTGCCCTGGCTGAGCCCACCCTCGTGGAGCCATGAGAGGTAGAGCAGCCACATGGCCTGGCCTTTGGGAAACTGAAGGTGCTATGGGCCGGTCCTTCATTCAGCAAACTAGGAGACTGGGCCCAGCGATAGAAGGGATGTATCCAAGGTCACATAGTGTGTTATAGGGGATGGAATGCCCAGAGTGCTTCTACCCACCATGCTGCCTTTCCAACGAGGTGCCTGCCAGGAGCCACTCCTGGCAAAGATAAGGAAAAAGGAACAGCTGTTCTCAGTGGAGCGAGTGGGGCTCCAGGCTGAGACAGGGAAGGGGAGTCACAGTGGGTCTGGATCATCAGAAAGGCTTTCTTCTTCCTCTGAGAGGATGCAAAACAAGCACTCATGAAGGAGAAGAGGCAGGGATGGCGCAGTGGAAATCAATAGAAATAAGTCAGTCGACAGAAACTCATGAACTGATTTTTTAAACAAAACAGAAAACCCCCAAAAGCAGTAAATACAAAAGAAATACTTGCTCTAGAAAAAACCATGCCTGTTTATTGGACTAAAATACACAGGAATGTGCTGTACAAAAGGTGGTGAAATGTGCTCGTGGCAGAGTCCAGCATTAGCCAAGGAGCCAGCGCTATGTACTGCGCTGTGGCCCCGTGAGCTCTCCTCTTCTGTGCGGCTGGGGGCTGGGTCTTGTGCCCAGACTTTACATTATGCCCAGCCCAAGAGGTGCCAAACTTGGGAGCTCTGGGGAGGCAGCAGACGACCCAGGTGGAAAGGATTGCAGAATTACTTAAACGACAGTTCCTGCCTCGTCTGGGTGTTCCCAGGAAATCTGCTGAGGGCGGCACAAGTGGCTGGGATTCGTCTTCAGGATGACGTTGTTGGCGGGGGCGGGGGGGGGCGGTGGGCAGAGGACAGAACCCACCCAGGCTGGTTTAATAGGAAAAGGATGCTGACGGGAAGAGTGTAGGTAGCTCAGGCCCCTGCTGGTCTGGCGTGCAGCCAGCCTCACGAGGTGGGACTCAGCGAAGAGCTGCTCCTTCCATCTTTCCTCTCTTGCCTCTGCAGCTCTTTCACATTTCTATTCCTTCCAGCAGGCCTTCTCTGCTGCACCTCTCCAAGGTGGCACGTGGCTGTGTTGACCTTTCATACTCCCAGGCCATGAATAAGCAAGAGGCTGGCCGGTGAGTTCAGTCCCTGCTCCAAACTCACGTGGGAGGATCATGCCAGCACAGATGACGAACTGCCCTCACCAGGCCTTGTGAGCTCGAGTGGACCAGTCACTATGGCTGGTGGATGCATCTGTGCCACCTGGGCTTTCCCCTGTCTCATCGCTGCATGGGCACTCTCCCTAAACAATGGGGTGAATGTGGAGCAGACACCCTAGAAGGGGTCTGTTACAGGGATGTGAGGCTGATAAAACTATCAAATGTACTCTTTCCCTGGCGGAACCAAGGCAGTTTCCCCCTCTGGGTTCTTTATTCCTTGAGCACTGAATGGGCCCACTCAGGGGTGAGTTGCTGGGGGAGACCAGAGGGGCGGGAGACACTCCAGAAGCCCATGGGCAGACGATGGGCTTTGAACTCTGAGGCATGCCAGCTAAGAGCAAGACTTTATGCCCTTGTCTTTCCCTGGGTTTGCTTTTCCCTCAATTCAAGGCTATTTAAAGGACATTTACTGAGAGTCTGCCATGAAATGGGCTCAGAAAAGAGAAGATTGGGCTGGGCTGTGAGATGGCACAGAGCTGCACAGGCGAGCAGATCCCTGGGTGAGAGAACCCAGGCAGAGCTGAGCCCACGGCCCCGGTCCTCTCTCCTCTGCTTGTTAGGCAGGCCCCTAGGCTGCTTCACCCTATACGCCTGTGATGCAGGATATTTCTGCATCATGGGCCCAGGCAGGATGACTGCCCTCTGCACCTCACAGGGCTTTTATAAAGTCACATGGGACAGTGTACGTGAAAGCTCTAATTTATAGCAAAGGACTAAACAGCTGTAATTATTTGTCAGTCAAAACCTTAAAAGAAAAATTCCCAAAGATTGGCCTAGGCCTTCACATAAGTGCCTCTGCTGGTCTTAGAGGAAATTTCTTCTGGGGCCCAGCTCCTCTTCCCTGTCACTGAAGAGAGTGCGAGTGGTGGAGTGGCTGAGGAAGTGCATCAGCAGGCCTCGGGCTCATGGTCTGTGCCCATCGGCAGCAGACTCCCTCAAACGGCAAACTGAGAAAGGTGGATTTTATATCCAGTTGGCAGGGGTTACGCTGAAGACAGTATTTTAGGAGAGTGAGTAACCCACACAGAGGTAGAGTTTCAGCATGTTTTCTCAAGGCTCTGATTTAATTTTCAAAACACTGTGTGGGGGTCCCCAGGGGGCCTCTGGAGAGTTCCTCCAGGTACTTGCTGGCCTCCACGGCCCCTTTCCCTCTCCTGCGGGGTTACAGTCGAGGAAGGCGTCATGAGAAAGCTTCTCTTAGTGCTGTGGTAGTGGTCTGTGCACCCCTTAAGCAGTTGTAACCCATCTGTGCACACTCCTTCCTCCAAGTAACCCCACCACCACACCCCACCCCCGTTGCCACTCTACCTCACTTCCTTGGTTCAAAACTCTGGGTTTTGGTGCTGGAACCTGTTGTGAGGTCCATTTTAGGCCCTTCCAGTTTCTGTGTTCACCTAGACCCCCTCCCCAGCACTGGGACCCCTAAATTAGACCACTAAGAAGCATCAGATCCCCTTTTGTTTTGGGTGACAACTTCTTCCCTGATGCCAGTTGGGTGGAATCCTGCCTCCATGTTGGCCCTTTGTCTGTACTGGATAGGTCCACTCCAGAACCCTCCCTCCATGGAGGGGAGATTCAAACCCCCATAACTCCAGCCCAACAGTAACAAATGCCATTTATTCAGCTCTTATTATATGTTGGCACTGAATTTACTGCCTCATATGATGCGTCATTTCATTGAATCCTCAGAATCACCTTATTAGGTAGATGTTATTATCTCCATGGGACAGAGGCACAGAGATGTGAATTTACTTTCCAGATTCTCAGACCTCCTAAATGGCAGATCCAGGATTCAAAGGCAGATCTGTCAAACTGCAGGACACTGAGCTCTTAACCACTCTGCTAGATTAAGAGATTTGGGATAGAACCTTGGAGGATGTACTTGAAGGAAAATTTTAATTTTATTGTAGAGGCTTTGCCCCATACTTAATCCTCCAGCTTCTCACAGAGGATGGCATTGCACACAGGTTACGCACAATGTCTGTTAACTACCAAGTATTTCCTGCAATGCTGGGAGGTCCTTGAGAGAAGGTAGCATGTCTTATTCATATTCATGTCCTCAGAACCTAGTAAGTGTTAAATACCCCAAGGAGCCAGTAGTACAAAGGAGAAGCTTTCTTGGCAGCCAGAGCTGCTCATCTGGAGGCGGAAGCCTGGGACTGGGTGACCATCTTGCAATCATGCAGCTCAGGCCTTCCTGAAAATGAAGTCAACTAAGGGTGGAGAAAGGTAGATTCCCAACGACATCATCAGGCACCTGGGTCTGGCTGCCTGAAGCTGAGCCTCTCTTTATTTTCCTAAGCCAACATATCTACATTTTGAGCCAGTTGACTTGGGTTTCTGACATTTGCCATCAAAATATCCTAATTCAGGGGTCTTCAGTAAGTGCTTAATTAAAGGCACACTCCGCCAAATCCTGCCTCCCATTCCAGTTCCTGGCTACCAGCTCTGAACTCTCCTGCTTCCTCTCTCTGGCTACAGAGTCATGGCTATCTCCCCTGCAGGACTAGCCCAAGCCTGGCCAGAGAGGACAGCACGAGGCTGGACTTGGAAGCAATCAGCATAGTGCTAAAGGGCTCACTCGTCTCCACTCTGTCATCGACACAGCAGCCCTGGGACCGCTGTTGCCATGAAAGATGGGTCTGGAATTGTCATTAAATTACACAAGTGTCCACTGCACCTTGTTATTAAGTCTTTGACGAATCATTTCTTCATGGCCTTTTAATAAAGAGCAGATAAATAAGGAAAGGAGCTCATGGAAACTCTTCAAAGAAAACTCCAAGCACTGTTCATCCAGGAAGCCGAGGATGAATAGTTCAAAGACTGAAGGAGGCTGGGAGTCCCAGATCACAGGGGGCGATGGCTGGGTTCTCAGGGGGACAGAGGGAGAGTGTGGGAGGCAAGTGGAGCAAGAGAACCGAATGTCTTCATTCTGCAGCCAATCCAGCTCAGGGCAGATGTGACAGCAATGCCCACGCGTGGGGCTGGAGTCCGGAACCCCAGCCATCTCACTCCGACAGTCACTCATGGCTGGGCACCTGCTGCCTCCTTGCCAGAGAGGAGCTCCCTGGTCCATAGTCTCTAAAAGTCCACAAGGTTAAGTCTGCTCTTGCATTCTCATTGGCATGTGCTGATCTGCGCCAATGTTTGCTCTAACCTGCAGTGAAATGAGGAAAAGAGACTAGAGTGATTTTTCATGGCTGTACTTATCCAATTCAAAGGATTTCCTTTTATTCTGAGCTTGCACGGTTTCCACTCTTTGGGCTCTACGTTGCCCTTTCTGTGGTGAAATGATGGTGATTATAAAGGGTTGTTGACTTGGCAAAACAGAAAGCTTTCAACTGTATGTCTCCCCCACCCTCTGAAGTCCTGATACTTGCACAGCACTGCTGGTGGACACAGCTCTGCCTGGGCCCCCTGGTGACTTCATGCCCAGCTGTCCTCCCAGCCCCCAAGGGCAGGTGTTTGGTGGGGAAAGAAGCTTTCCTGAGACCTCTCAGCAGAGTGGGCCTTTTTGTCCTTGTGCAAGCTCAGCACACCCAGTGGTGATTCTGAAGTAGTGAATCAGGCAGAAATCAAGTCCCAGTCTCACAAATGAGGGAAGGAACCCTGAGGAAGTAAGCCGCATGCCCAGAGTCCCCTGATGGCTGGGGACCAAGGCAGGATGAGAGCCTGGGGACGGTGCTGTGGTCGGGAGCTAAGACCCTCGGGTCGAACCACTGGTGTTGAGGCTCTGCCTCTCCCTCCCCATCTCATGACCCTGGCCGAGGGCCTTCCTCCCTGGGTTGGTGTCTTCCTCTGTCAGATGGGGCAACGGTGACAGAGTCAGTGTCATGTGCAGAGCACTTGGAGGCTTGGGCAGCACAGCTCTGCATCAGATCAGCTCTCACTGCTGCCTTCCTCCCTAGGCTCCCCAGTGTGACCAGTGACAGAGGAAGGTTGATGGTCACTGGTTATAACCACATGTGCCCAGCTTCCGGTCCCTGGGCACCGGGGTCCCTGTGGGGTGGGGGGGAGGGGCTGTGTGAGTGGTTCCGGCCAGCAGGGTGGGGGCGGTGATGTGTGTCACCTCTGGGAGAGCTTCACAAGCTGTGCAGCTGTGCCACATTCTGCCTCTGCCACTGTGTAATCGCGGGCCGGGGCTTCCCTCAGCCTGAGCCCCCGGGGGTGACAAGGACCAGAGTTCTCCTGGCTGACCCAAGTGCGACATGCAATAACAGAGGAATAACCCTGAAGGTATCGGGGAATGTTTTTGCTTCCACTTGTCCCTGACGGAGGAAATAAGTAAAGTCAGGGCTGAGGAGATTCCGCGTGGACCTGGGCTGAGGTGAGACTTGGTATGGCCGAGATGGGCATCCTCCACTCTCCTCAGTCCTGAGAAGCTCCCGTTTCCTTGAGGGGCTACCAAGTATCCTCACAGATGCTGCAGTGGCCAGTGTGGAAGAGCTCAGGGCCCCGGCTGTGAGCGTAGCCTCCTCAGTGAGGTTCGCGTGCTAACTGTATAGCCCGTGAATAGCCCGTGGACTTGTGTAGGAGTCAAAGCAGTGACTTCCTGCCACTCCAGGTGTCAGGGGCCAACCGCCTCCCTGTTATTAAGACAATAAAACTAGACAGTGGGATAGAGAGAGAGGGTGGGGAAGACCAGGGAAGGCTGCAGAAGGCCTCTCTGAGGACGTGGGACTTGCAGGATGACAAGAAGCCAGCCAAGGGGAACAGCATGCTAGGCAGAGGGTTGGGGTAAACATTGGCCTGAAAACTGTTTTACATCAATACACTATAATAGATGTTAGGTGAGCACCCACTATGTGCCAGGCCTTGTACTGGGTGCTAGGGAGACATCGCTCATTGCCGCGAACAGAGGACAGGGCCGTGGCCCTCAAGGACTTCACACCACATGTCATGATCCCGGTTGACATGCCTAATCTAGTAACTCCTTGGGGCAGCCCTGGAGAGCGGCACCATCGTTATTTCCATCACCTGGCAGAGGGGACTGAGGGCCAGAGGCGTTAATAACAACACACACGCAGTGTGGCCTTCCCACTAGGCCAAACTGCCTTCCCCACTAGTGCAGACACGGAGCTCTGAGTGCTGGAAGGAGTGGCACGATGTGAGCTGTGAGCCATGCTGAGGCCACGGGGGAGGAAGGTCCCCAGGACGGACAGCACCTGTGGGGAGTGTAAGCCAGGGGAGGTGGGCTAGGGAAGCCCCACATGGCATTTCTGCAGAAGGTAGGTCAGGCGTGCCCCTAGAGCCCCACTGCCTGGGTAAGGAATGTTGGTGCTCTTAAGAATCAGGCCTTTCTTCCCTGGGGAGGTGGGAAGGGAGGGCACGTGAAAGCACAGAAAAGGACTGACGGTCCTGAGGCCCCAGTGGCTGTACCTCACTCTGCCTGGCTGCTCCTCTCATTGTCCTGAACCATATGTCCACACAGCCTGCTGCAACCCCCCAGCTGGGGACGGCCTTCTGGCGTAGCTGTCCTCACAAGCATTGGACAAGTCAGTATGACACATGGGTCATTTTGAGGTGAAAATCTCCTTAATTCTCCACAATAAACATCATTAGCCATGTTGATAAACATGTGGAAATGTGCAAATAAATACATGGGGGTTTCTCCTTTGTCTAGAAAGCTTAAAGGACCAAGTCATTCTCCCGGCTCTTCCTACCTGGGCAGAGGGTCTGGGTGGGTGGCCTGAGGTCACCTCTTCTGATCTATTTGTTTCTTTCAGGAGGAGATAGATGCTCAGCATGTCTCCATGTGAGTGCCATTCTCCCTTGCAGAAGGGGCAGAGCCAGGAGACACTGGGGGTGGAGATAGGGGCTAGGAGATGCTGTCCTCCTTGGGCACCACATTCAGAGTGACACACAGAGCCTGCTGCTGCCAGCCTAGAAACAAGATGTGCTGAGAAGGAAGGAGGCAGCAGCCGAGAGGACAGGAAAGGCAGAGGGTTAGGGGCCCTCAGGACCACGGATAACTGGAGACTAGTAGGTTTAGGAGCAGTAGCAGGATCTAAGGATCTGGGCCAGAGTGGAAAGGCCAAGGGACAGACCATCCCACCTGGGGAATGGCCCTGTGCTGTTGGCAGGCTCAGGAACCCCACCTGCAAATAGGCCAGGCTTTAGGTTGGGGTCCACTTTCTTCTCCCTCTGAACACTGCAGCCTCCTCCTGGAGCCCTTACCTCCCCTTTGGGGAAACAGCATCATTACTTGGATCTCTTTCTTGCCTTTCACTGTGGACAAGACTTAACAAATGAGCCCTCAGGGGCTGAGCTTCTGGGACCTTGGGGAGGGTAAGGGCGAGGTGAGAAGCTGATGGGAATGGGATGGGCGCCCCTGCAAAAACCATGATGATGACATACATCTTTGCCTGGATGCCCTCCACAGTCAATGCAACCTGCATCATCACACTTGAGCAACAAACAGCCCTGCTAACACTCCAGTTTACAGCTGGGAAACAAATGGGACAGAAGGAATCTTTGGGAGGATCGATTCCACTTGCTCAGAAAGAGGCAAGCCCTCCCGTCTCTCCATCACATTTTGCCTTTCCACAATGGGCCTTTCGCAGGCTCTCACCAAGGAGCTTGGGTCTGGGTGAACTGCTTTTTTTTGTAATTGTCTGGTGCCACTCTAGACAAAATAACTGGGACTCTTTGTAGGAGACCTTTGCCCGATTGAAGTCTCTCGTGGTGCTTTTAAGGATGGAATGTGTTGGTGCACATTTCTGCAGCATTTGGTCTGTAGTTCGAACTCAGTGGATGATATGAAACGGAGTAAAGCTGCATCCAAACATACCAAGGGAACCAAAAACAGCTCAGCTTGCAAACGTGCTGAAGGAGCCAGCCTCCCAGCCTTCCCAGACTCTTTGGGATTAATCATATTTCCAAGAACATCTGTTTTGGTGTATTATCCATTTTGCATTTAATTTTTGTATGATGGCAGCGGCTGGGAAATCAAAAATGTCTGTGGTGCTGCAAGTCTGTGGAAATTGCACTCACGTGGCAAGTTGGCGTTAAGTCAGACTTTCTGCAAAAAGAGACATTGACCTAATCCTTATTGAATCCCATCAAGTGGGATCCTGTCTGCCGCTATCAGCTGGGGAATTTATCCAGCCAGCCACACGTGCCCTTATGTTTGATGTTCTGAAATTTCACTCAATTTTACTTTTATTCCAAGGATTAGAAAGTGCCGTCTGATCAAATGTGTAAGAAGGAGAGGAATGGAATCTGTGGGGCCCAGGTGACTGCTGTGCCAGTGGCTGAGGAGGGTGAGGGAGCAAGTTTTGCTGAGGATGCTGGCATGAGGGCCAGACCTCCCAACCCCACCTAAGAGACCTGTAAGGCCTTGAGGGATCCCCAATTTCTCCTCCAGCCATTTTCCTCCTCACTCACTGTCTTCCTGCTCTCCTGGCTCCTTCTCGAGTCCTGAGCATGGCTTCCGTTCCCACCTGCTTCCTTCTGCACCTGCTGTTTCCTGTCCTGATGGCACTGGCCCTGTTCTCTGCAAGGCTCACACTTTCTCCATCTCTCCATCTTAACTCAGTGTCACCTCCTCAGAGAGGCCCTCTCAGATCCCCTCGTCTAAATGAACCCCGTGCTTCTCTATTCCTTTTCCCTGCTTACTTTTTCTCTATTGCATTTAGCATGATCTAAAATAACATGTTTATTTATGCTGACTTGTTTATCGTATCCTACATTGTTAGAATGTGGGCACCATGAGGGCAGCCAGGGACTCCCTCTAAGTGGCCTCCATCCAATAAGGGTGAGGAGATGAGGCAGTCATTGCCTGGTAGACAGGGTTAGGACCCTGTAGTCAAAAGAAAGAAACCCACAGGGTCAGAGAGAGCAGAGGCCAGGTCTGGAGCTGGAGAGACCCAGGGCTGAGGGGTTGTGGAGTTTGCTTCCTTGGGCCTGACAAAGCCTGGCAGGGGCAGTGTGCTCAGAACCACTCAGGGTTTCCACACTCACCGGGCAGTTGTCCTGACCTGGCATATTCCAGGGAGATTTCAGGCAGAACATGAAAGAACTTAAACTTTTTTGACAGTTAAGTATTTTTTTAATGTATTAGAGGAAATATATATAACTCAGGAATTAAGCTTCTAATTTTATGTGAATTGCTTAAGATGAAGCTTAAGCAATTTGAGTTTTTTTTTTAGCCTGATTCAAGGAAAATTCTAAGGCCGGAGTCCGGACACTGTGACCCTCTGACCAAATCCAGGCCCTCTACCTGACTTTGTACATGAAGTTTTATTGGAACACAGTTGTGCTCATTAGTTTACATACTGTCTATAGCTGCTTTGGTACTTCAATGGCAGAGTTAAGTAGTTGTGACAGCAACCATATGACCTGCAAAGACTAAAGTATTTACTATTTGACCATTATAGGAAAAGTAAATAATTTTCAAAAATCACTGAGATTTGTAGGACCCAGAGTGGGGAAGAGCCAGGCCATATCCTTCAGGGGATCAGCGAGCCTTTGCCTTTGGAAACTAAGCCTCTTGCCTTTGATCCTGGTGTCCTGGTGGGGCCACCCTCTGCCCTACCCTGTGGATGCTCTCCCCCTGCTTAGGGCCCAGAGGCTCCCTCTGGCTCCCCATTAAAGGAGTTAGAAATAGGGCCAGTTGCTCTACCCAAGGAGGGATGGATTTATCAGGTGGTTTAACACATTCAAAGTAGAGTTAGGCCCTTGCAAAAGGAAAAGTAGGGAGGCAGGAAACTGCGAGCTCAGGGCAAGTGGACACCATGCCCATGGCTGGAGCATGGGCTCATGTCCAAGGGGAGGCCCCAGCAGGGCGCATTCTGAGGTCCTGTTCACGTTCTTATCTGTGCCGTATAAGGAAGACTGAAGCTTAGTAAACAACTAGTCGATTAAACAAAACAACAACAACAAAACAACTTCGCAGATATTCAGAGAGACCACTTCTCAGAAAGTTTCGGATCTCCAGGAAAAACGTCTAGATGGGCTTAGTGTGAGACTGGGGGGAGAGGAGGCCGCTGTAATCAAGGCGAGTGGCAGAGATTAGCTGGAGAGCCTGCAGCCTTGCACATGAATGGTAATTAGACTTGGGGCAAGGGGCTGTTTGAAAGAATGACATAATAAAACTTCCAAACTGGTCGGTATAATTTCCCCTGGCACCTAGCATGCATGAATAACACTCAGTCAAACAGAAGAGTAATCAGATTTGAAATATTCCTTTAATAATATGTTTGTCAGATCAAATATTAAAAATAGAAGATGGAGAAAAGGAGCAGCCGTCTCCCTAGGGGTATCAGTTCCATAAATACTGATTCATTAAGATGTCTGCGTTGGTTCAAAGGGATAGATTTCAAAACTTGGCCAAGGTTCCAGACTGCTTGTTGCGATGAGGTGGAAGACTCCAGGCTGCCAGGATCACCTCACCTCCCTGTGCTGTGCCCGCTGCCACAGCAAGGGGACAAGAGTTAACAGCCAGAGCTGGCCTGACATCTGCCCAAAGGATGCGTGTTTATTTATTTGGAGTCAAGCCTCCTCCATCAGTGCACCAGTGGCTTCCGTCCCAGGTGAACAGCAGGGAGTTAATAATGATAACATTTGACTTTCCCAAGACCTTTCCTTGGCAAAGTTTACATCCATCCTATTGGTATCTCTCTGAGGTTGAAGGTAGGATGGGGAAGGCAAAGTCTCTCTTGCCAACTCAGGTCCACAGTCTGTGAGGAGGTGGCTCAGTGGGAGCCCAGGCGCCTGCAGGCAGAGTGTTGTACAAAAGGATTGACGAGTTCTTAACTCCTTGGCGAGGGTTAGCAAAGCATTTGGAGGGTTGCACTATATCTGTGTCTCTGCTCAATTTAGGGCCACAGATATTTACTGTTGGGTCCAAGGTTCTATGCTAAAGAGTAGGAAGAATAATTGCTTAAAGCTCATTTATCAGATGTAATTCTTTGAATATTACATTTGCACTGCCTTGACTGAGGCTTTCTGTGACTATAAGCAACAGCAAATGGGCTGAATTCCCACAATTATGTTTGGACTTAATGTCAGGGAGCCAGGATCAGTCATCTCTTAAAGATACAGATGCAGAGTCTAACTCTAGTTGGTTAGCGAGGAGCTTCCTTTGTCACATGTATAAAGAACCCAGTTCCTAAGTTCATAAACTCTTTCCTCTCAACTTCATGTTTGTCCTTTGCTAAAACACTGACTTTGGAAAATAGAGCTCAAAAGAATTACAGGGTTGAATTTAGTCAAATCATCATTTTATTTGCTCTTCAAAGGTCAAAGAGACAATTTAACTCAATGTTAAGCTTTTTTTTTAACATCTTTATTGGAGTGTAACTGCTTTACAATGGTGTGTTAGTTTCTGCTGTATAACAAGGTGAATCAGCTATACATATACATATATCCCCATATCCCCTCCCTCTTGCGTCTCCCTCTCACCCTCCCTGTCCCACCCCTCTAGGTGGTCACAAAGCACTGAGCTGATCTCCCTGTGTTATGCAGCTGCTTCCCACTAGCTATTTTATATTTGGTAGTGTATATATGTCAATGCTACTCTCTCACTTTGTCCCAGTTTACCCTTCCCTCTCCCCATGTCCTCAAGTCCATTCTCTATGTCTGTGCCTATTAAGTGCCTACTATGTGCTAGGTACCATGCTAAGTGTTTTAGTGACTCAGTGAATTCTAAGGTAAATCATACCTTAACCAAATTCACCCTGGTGGGATGGGTGGGGGATCATTGCCACGGATACCTCCCACACTTTGCTTCTTCCTTTTGCCTGTAATGCTTCTTATCTGCTCATGTTTACATGTAACTCTGAAATATCTTCTATATTCATGCTCTGCTTCTCCAGCCACCTTCCCTTTCAGGTCCAGGATCCTAGAATTTTGAAAGGCCAGACAAAAATAGACATGAGTCAACTGATGCCGTTAGATGACAAGACACACTCCCTCTCTATACACACTTCGCACCCAGGACAAACCCCCAAATCACAGGGCTTGACATTTCACCATTATGTTGCCATCCCTTTGCCTATCGAGGCTCTTGGGGGATGCCTAGCACCTCCTGTGGGTCTACACAGGGGGCCTTCTTACCAGGGCCGTTCTTCCTGCATTGCATTTTCTCATCCAGAAGAGCTTCCTTTAGTGTCCCAGCCTATCCATTCTCCCCTCGTGGGAGCAGATGCTGTCCCCACCCCTGCTCTGTCCCCTTCGACATGCACCATTTGCATGCACACACACCATGGTTCCCTTTGCAAGCACCAAGACTCTGCCTGCGGCCTTTCTCTGGCTGTAGGAACCTGCTTTCCTGCCTGCATGCAGGCCAGGCTGGAGGTGCCTGGGCCTCAACTCCTCCAGGAGCTGACTTCAGCCAGTGGCCAGCTTCTTTGCCCCCACGTGGAACCGCTCTGAGGTGTGCTCTGCACAGTCTCCCAGAGGTCCCCCAGGAAGGTGCCCACAGCAGCCACCTGCCCATCACTGTACCCTCCGCTGACTCCCTTCTCTTCTCTCACTCCTGCTCTGCTCTCGCAGTTTCCCGGGACCACCACCTAAAGAAGGTCTTGCTCAGGAGTCTGTTTCAGGCTCCAGCTCAGGGGAACCCAGCCTAAGCCTCTTGTCTCGTGAACTCATTGCACACTGATTTATGCCAAGGATCCTCATTCAGCCAAGGACACTCTGTGCTAGGAATGCAGTGTCGTTGCTGCCAGTGTGCAGGGGCGAGGGCATTCCTCAGACCTGGTCCTGGCAGCCTCTCTCTCTGCCCTCTCCTGGCAGGGTGTGTTCCCAAGGTAGAGGCTATCTGTTCTGCTTTGTGTTGGATTTAGTTATCTGTGACTCAGCAACCCCCCAACCCCCAGGCCTGTGACCTGTCTACCACTTAGACCCAGAGACCACCCACTCCAGAAGCCTGGAGGGTCCCACCAGATACCAATCCTGAGTCCAGGGGGCCAGGAGTTCAGTGTAGGGAAGGGCAGGGCCTAGGATGAGCCTGAGGGCAAGCCCACCTGGGTTTCCATTGGAAAGAAAGGAAAAACTGCCTGCTAAACCCAGAGCATCTGTGGGCTGGATGCTTAACCAAATGAAGCCACATTTCATACCTGTGGAAGGCAGAGGTTCTGTCTTTCTCATCACAGCCCAGTGGCCCCAAGAGGCAGCCCAGTCACTGCACAGAGACAGTATGCTGTGCACGCTTGTTTATGACATGGACAGAGTGAAGGCGTGGGGCAGGGAGGGAGCTCGGGAATGGGGAGAAAGCCTGCCACAGGCCCAGGCCACCCAGAGAGGGCATGTTTCCACCTACACTCTGGTCTCCTTCTTCTTTCTCTTGAGTCTTCCCCAGCCAGCACACAGAACAAAGAGCTCCAGCCACTTGGGTTTTCTGTCCCCTTTGCACTTGGGTTGCTTGTACCTGGGGAATTTCTGGATCACCACCCCCCGACCCCGACCCACAACCTATTTCTGGATGACCTGACTCCAGCCTGAGGGAGCATGTGAAGGCTATCCCTGGGACACGTGGATGACTATTCAGGCTCTCTCATCATCTTCCCAGAAATGAGAAATCCTGTCTGTCCTAAGCACTGCCAAGCCATCACGGTGCAGAATCCAGCCATGTGGCCAGAGGTAATGTCTGTATTGGTAGCTGGGATTATTTGAAAATGGGTCCAAAAAAAGATGTTCCCCCCAAATTCACCCTCTCTCGAAATAGCTCAAACAGCTCGACAGATCCTTTCTACGCCCCTCTCCCCTCTTTTCCTCTT
Organism: Aethalodelphis obliquidens; assembly: GCF_003676395.1. Classification (NCBI taxonomy): domain Eukaryota; kingdom Metazoa; phylum Chordata; class Mammalia; order Artiodactyla; family Delphinidae; genus Aethalodelphis; species Aethalodelphis obliquidens. The sequence continues at coordinate 550,347 of NW_020837987.1, read as the reverse complement.
CCCAACCTCACCAGTGTTTCTGGCCCTGGTCAGGCTTCCCAAGGAGGAGCCTAGGGTCAGAACAAATGATTTTCCTCCAGACCAAGGTTTCCTAAACTTCAGTCACTATGTTCCACTTTCAGGATTTATCATGTCTTTGTGTACTATTGGCACAATTATTTACTTAATATTTTTCTTTAAGTAGACTTAGTCTTCTCACTCTCTTTCTCCTCTCTCTCTCCCTCCTTCCCCCCAAGTGCTAGAGAGCTGCTAAAGACACATTAGAACCTGAGACTTTCTTCTTGATGCAAATACAGGGACTGAGCAACTTTCTCTGTCTCCTTCTGATGGTCCATGTTATTTAAAGTCCTTTTATTGCCTAAAATCAACTCCATTCAAACCTCAATTTATCTCAGGCACCAGTAGGGATTTTCACCCCCCCACCCCCACCCCTACCCTCTTAGGAAAACTGTCTGTTACCAAAGTGGTCAGGATCAGGGGTGGGAGTTAAAATGAACTCAACTTGCTTTGGGAGATGGACTTGGGGGTCACAATTGAAGCTAGAATGTTCCTCATTTTCTGATCTCCTAGTGATCTAGTCTGGGGTTGGGAGGAGGCCCCGACTTTCATGGAAACCCGGCCACAAAGAGCTCAGCGGGGTGGAGTGTGGAACAATGCTCAGATCCTTCAGGGTTGTGGCTGTGGAGGATGGAGCCCCTGCAGCCACCCAGAGCAGAATGGGCAGAGGAGGGTGGGAGGGGTCACTGCACCCAAGAAGGGTCTCTGCTTCCTCAGAGTTGCTGGGTGGGTGACAAGCCCCAGGCCAGTTCCATGGGACTCTGTGACCCTGCTCTGCTTTCAGGCAGGAGGAGAGGGGTTCAGCATTCCATGTTGCTTTACAGGTGGTCTGGATAGAGAATGGTGCAACTCTGTAGTCAGCTTCCTCATCTCTGGGGTTTCCCAGGGTCCTCAGTGACTCCCATTCTGGGGTTGTCTCTGTAGGTTTGCTCAATCTAGTGTCAGGGCCCTGTTTCCCAGTTGTAGAGTCTGCAGGCTGGGGGATATAGACTCACAGATGGGCACTGCTGTCCTTAGGTCTGGTTGAATAAGAAATGTTCTCCCTAGCCTTTGTATGGGGGGTGGCCCAGGGCAAGTTCCTGCTGCTTGTGCCCCAGAGCAGGGGGCATCCGTAAAGGGGCATCCACCAAGGGGCACTGATGGCTCCAACGGAGAACCTCCCCCACATCCAGAGGGAATAGACCACCTGCCAGGTATCTCAGGAATGGGCTCCCTTCCCCTGCTGGGACCCCCACAGGACTGCCGTGTCCACAGTCCACCAGCCATGGCCCCCAGGCATTGCCAGGACGAGGTGTACATGGAAGGACAGCATGTCTAATTCTATAGTATGTGTGAAGGATTTGTCACACAGAACTTTCCCCTAGATTACTAAAAGCACTCTGGATAATAAATCATCATTTTGTATTAAATGAAGAGACAGCCCCTTTCTCAGTATGGCTGTCCCCTTGTAATCATGATAAATGGAAAATCCCGGACAGGTGATTTTTAATAGGCACACAAATGTACTCAGATTAATTAGATTACATTAAAAAAAACCTCCTCTCTTTCGCTCCATAAATCTAAATGGGGGCCTCTAAAAGATAATAACCATCTACACACTAAAATGCGTTATGACATAATAAAAGATTATTGCTGCACATATGCAGTTCGGTGTTATGCTGGATGCAGCAGAATGGCATACAAATGTGGCCGGAGCTGTTTTGAAGTGTATATTTGCCAACGCGGTTAATGGTAGTCTCTGACGAAAGTGTGTGGGTGAGTGGATGGAAGGGACACAGTGCTTATTTCTACTTCTGAGTGGATCTCTTAAATGGCAGTATCTCCATCCCCAGCCCTTGCATAAGCAAGGAGGTTGCATTAGAGATAACCAGGCATGCCATAGCCACCCTTGGCTTCGAAAAAGAAATAAAGGACGCTGTTTGACAGCCACAGAGGGGATGGTGGTGTGGAGACCAGCATCTCCAGACGAACCTTCATGCGGAGGAGGCCCAGTGGCCACCTCACAGCCCTCCTTCCTTTTCTACATCTGACCTGAGCGTCCTGTGCTTTCTGTAGTGAGAAAAGAAATGTTTCACCATGAGGAAAACATACATTGGCCCTTATCAAAAGTTTAACATTTAGAAATATCTAAAAGGCAGACACATTAGTGAGGAAAGAGGAGAGTAATTAAGAGATCAATTTGTCATAATAATAATCCCTAACAGTCAACAGACTAAGAACCCTGTACTGGTCTGACATCACCTCAGCTGACCCTCAATCACCCTTTGAAGCAGGCATTGCTGCCCACACGGAAACAAAGTGAGGGGGACATTTGCCAGAAAGAGCAAGTAAAATACAGGACACCCAGCTAAATTTGAATTTTAGTTAAATGACAGATATCTAAACGGCAGTATAATTATGTCCTAAATGTAAAACTTATTTGTTGTTTGTCTGAAATTCCTATGTTTTACCTGGTAATTCTAGATCAGTGTCAAAGCCACATAGCTATTAATTAGAAGGGTCAGGAATTAAATCCACTTGATATGGTTGTTTTGGTGGTTTTTTCCTAAATTTCCTGGCTGATATGTCACCAAACTACTCCTCTTTCCATCTACACTGAGGCTATGGTATCAAACGCAACCAACTTGAAAAGCTTGTGGGCTGAGTACATTGTGGGGATACAGACAAGGTCTCAGACCTCAGCATGGCAACCAGCTGCCAAATCGAATGTGGTACTGCCATCTGGGGGGTAGGTGGAGGCCAAGTGACCCCCACTTATCCAACTAGCATAGCGTATCCTGCTGCTGGAGGTGCGGCTTTGACACAGGCACACAGGGCAGCAGTGTCCTCTATGGTCTGTCAGTGTCGGGGTAACTGGAGCCTGGGATCTGTGGGGCCGCCCTGTTTCTAGCCACCCTGCTTTGAGTCACCTCCCACTCACTAGCCCATGTGTTCTGTCGGAGCTTATGAACCTTTTATTTCTCTATTAACTTCCTTTCAAACCTCTCCAAACACCAGCAAATAAACTGTGTGCGTCAGTTTGGAGCACAAACAATATTTGTTTCTCCTTGTCCAAGCTGTCCCACCTCTTTCAGTTTTGAGAGTATCTGCAAAGGACAAAATTCATACCAGAGGGGTCTTTAAAGTTTGTCTCACATTCTCTCTGATCTGTGGCCCCTTGCAGCTTAGGGAATTATACTCCATTGTTCACATTTTCAACCAGTTAAGCAGGAGTCCTTCTCTAAAAGCTGGACTCCCGTAAGTGACTGTGTATATTTAAAGGCTGTAATTAGGGAGCCGTCAGTCAGAATTCCCATTAAAGTCCTAGCTTTGAAGTTTGCTCCTTGGACTCCTTAACTCACAACATCTTTTGAAATCTGACATTTAGATGCATAGTTCAGAAAGATTCGTACTTTTAAAAAAAGGCTTCATTTTAAAGCAGGAAATAGAGGGGGGTTCCAAAATTAGTCCCTACACACGCAGGAAAGGGAGTTTTAGATGGAAGAAGAGCCTGAGCCTGTTCCATGATCAGACATCTATCACATGCCTATTGGGTCCCAAGCCCTGAGGACAGAGACTCTAATGAAGACAGAACAGCTCTTGGCCAGAAGGAGCTCATGGTCGGGTGGGTGAGAATGACCCACAGTGTGAGGAGTTGCCACACCACATGGCACAGCGTGAGCAGAGGCACGCAGGGACGGGATGCTCAGAAGCTCAAGAGGAGGGGAGGGAGTGAGGGGTGGAAGCACAGTGTTTGTGACCAGGGGAGGTTGGGCCAAGTCTTGAGGGAGTCCGTGTGCTGGGCTAAGGAGCTTGAACTCCATCCCGAAGCCAAAGGAGGAGGGCAGTTTCCGCCCTGGTTAAGATGGAGGGACAACGTACACGCTCAGAGCCTTTAGAAAAATTGTCTCAAAGTTCTCAACTGGAACCGTCTGGCCGGCCCCATTCATGCCTCCTGTCAGAGGCGGGCAGTGGGATTGAACAGGAGCCAGGGACATTAGCCAGGAGGCTGTTACAACAGTCCAGGTAAGTGGGAACCCAGAGCAGAGCCCAGCTTGGGCCTCCCTCCCTCCCTCCCTCCCTTCCTTTCTTCCTTCTTTCCCTTCCTCCCTCCTTTCTTCCCCGTTCCCCTACATTCATATACGTACTCCTTCAGTATCTAATTAGTGCTGACTCTGTGCCAGGTACTGTGAAAGTTGCTAGGGAAATAATAGTGAACAAAACAGGTAAAAATCCCTGCCTTTGTCAAACAAATCCTAGTGGGGGAAACCACAGTAAATAAGATAAATAGCATAACATATAGTATGTCAGATGAGGATGAGAGTTTTTGTTATATTTTTGAGATACAGTTCAGATACCATAAAGCTTGCCATTTAAAAATGTTCAATTCAGCGTTTTTTTCAGCTTTATTGAGGATTAAAACAGTCTCTCTCTCTCATATATATATATATATATATACAGTGTACAATGCTATGGTTTCATATAAATGCACATTGTGAAATGATCACCACAATCAAGCTAATTAGCGTTCATTACCTTTTGCATAGTTACTTTTTTTCTTCTTTTCACCCGCTTACCCCCCTGTCCTCTGACAACTACCTGTTTGTTCTCTGTATCTATGAATCTGCTTCTATTTTGCTATGTTTTTTCATTTTGTTTTGTTTTTTTTAGATTCCACATATAATTGAAATCACATGGCATTTGTCTTTCTCTGTCTGACTTATTTCAGTTAACATAATGCCCTCTAGGTCCATCTGTGCTGTCAGAAATGGAAATATTTCATTCCCTTTTATGGCTGAGTAATATTCTATTTTAATATACATAGATATGCATCACATCTTTTTTATCCACTCATCTATCAATGGACACTTAGGTCGCTTCCATATCTTGGCTACTGTAAATAATGCTACAGTGAACATAGGGGTGCATACATCTTTTTGAATTAGTATTTTTTGTTTTCTTTGGAAAAATACCCAGAAATGGAATTACCGGATACTATAGCAGTTCTATTTTAAATTTTTTCAGGAACATCCATGCTGTTTTCCATAGTGGCTGCACCAATTTACATTCCCACCAAGAGGAGTGCACTAGAGTTCCCTTTTCTCCACATCCTCACCAACACTTGTTATTTGTTGTCTTTTTGATGATAGCTGTTTTAACAAGTGTGAGGTGATATCTCATGATTTTGATTTGTATTTCCCTGATGATTAGTGATGATGATTATCTTTTCATGTGTCTGTTAGTTATCTGTCTCTCTTTTTTGGAAAAATGTCCATTCAGGTCCTCTGCCTATTTTAAAACCAGGTTGTTTGTTTGTTTTTGATGTTGAGTTGTATGAGTTCTTTGTTTATTTTGGATATTAACTCCTTGTCAGATATGTGATTTGCAAATATTTTCTCCCATTTGGTAGGTTGCCTTTTCATTTAGTTGATTGTTTCTTTTGTACATGGAAGCTTTTTAGTTTGATGTAGTCCCACCTATTTTTGACTTTTTTTTTGCTTGTGCCTTTGGTCATATCCAAAATATTTTTGCTAAGGACAATGTCAAGGAGATTTTCCCCTATGTTTTCTTCTAGGAGTATTATGGTTTCAGGTCTTACATTACAGTCTTTAATCCATTTTGAGGTAATTTTTGTGAGTGGTGTAAGATAGGGTGCAAATTCATTCTTTCATATGTGAATACACAGTTTTCCCAACATTATTTATTGAAGATACTATCCTTTCCCCAATGAGAAGTCATGGCTCCTTTGTGAAATATTAATTGACTGTATACACAAGGGTTTATTTCTGGGCTCTTGATTCTGATCCACTGATCTATGTGTCTGTTTTTATGCCAGTATCATACTGTTTTGACTACCATAGCTTTGAAATATATTTTGAAATCAAGAATTGTGATCCCTCCAGATTTGCTCTTTCTCAAGATTGCTTTGACTGTTCAAGTTCTTTTGTGGTTCCATATGAATTTTAGGATTGTTTTTTCTATTCCTGTGAAAAATGACATTGGAATTTTGATAGGGATTGCATAGAATCTATAGAGTGTTTTGGATAGTATGGACATTTTAACAATGTTCTTTTGCTCCATGAACACTCTCCATTTATTTGTCTTTTCAGTTTCTTTCATCAGTGTCTTATAATTTTCAGTGTACAGATCTTTTAGCTCCTTGGCTAAATTTATTCCTAAGTATATTATTATTTTTGATGGAATTGTAAACAAGCTGTTTTCTTTATTTCTTTTTCAGATAGTTCATTGTTAATGTATAGAAACAGAACTGATTTTTGCATGTTGATTTTGTATCCTGCAACTTTGCTGATTTTGTTAATTAGTTCTTTCTTTCCAATTTGGAATATATATATATATATATATATACGTGTGTGTGTGTGTGTGTGTGTGTGTGTGTGTGTGTGTGTGTGTATACATATATATATTTTTTTTAATTTTATTTTTTTTGCCTGGTTGTTTTGGCTGGGATTTCCAGTACTATGTTGAGTAGGAGTGCTGATAGTGAGCACCCTTTCCTTATTCCTGATCTTAGGGGGGAAAGCTTTCATTCTTTCACTGTTTTGAGTAGAATGTCAGCTGTGACTTTTTCATGTATGTTGAGGTATGTTTCTTCTATTCCTAATTTGTTAAGAGTTTTCATCATGAAACGTTGTTGACATTTGTTAAATGCTTTTTCTTCATCTATTGAGATGATCATGTGATTTTTATCTTTCATTCTATTAATGTGGTGTATGATTTATTCATCTGTATATGTTGAACCATCCCTGCCTCCCAGGGATAAATCCCACTTGATCCTTTTAATGTGCTGTTGGATTCAGTTTGCTAATATTTTGTTGAGAATTTTTATATCCATATTCATGAAGGATAGTGGCCTGTAGTTTTCTTTTCCTACAAAGTTATTATCTGGGTTTGGTATCGAGTCATGCTGGACTTGTAAAATGAGTGTGGGAGTGTTCTCTTCTTTTTTTGCAGGATTTTGAGAAGGATTGTTGTTAATTCTTTAAGTGTTTGGTAGAATTAATCAGCAAAACCATCTGGTCCTGGGCTTTTCTGTGTTGGGAGGTTTTTGATTATTGTTTTATCTCCTTACTCCTTATTGGTCTGTTCAGATTTTCTATTTCTTCATGATTCAGTCTTGGTAGATTGTATGTTTGTAGGAATTTATTCATTTATTCTAGGTTATCCAATCTTTGGCATATAATTACTCCTATTTTTTCTCTTATGATTCTTTATATTTCTGTGATATCAGTTGTAATGTCTCTTTTTTCTGACCTAATTTATTTGAGTCTTCTCCTTTCTTCTTAGTCTAGTTAAAGGTTTGTCAATTTTGTTTACCTTTTCAAAAAATTAACTCTTAGTTTTGTTATTCTTTTCTATTGTTTTCTGGCTTCCCTTTCATTTAATTTTTCTTTGATCATTGTTATTTCCTTCTGCTTTATTTGGGCTTCGTTTTTTTTTCTTTTCCAAGTTCCTTGAGGTGTAAATTATCTTGTTTATTTGTGAGCTTTCTTTTTTCTTAATGTAGGCATTTATCACTATAAACTTTCCTCCTAGAACTGATTTTCCTACGTCCCATAACTTTTGGTATATAAAGTTGCCAGAAACCTGTGCAGGACATTTAGGCAGAGGTGAAAGAGGGAAGGAAGGTTCCTTGGAGTGTGGAGGCCGTTTGGTCCCAAGGGTCATTCTCCAAGTCATGGGCTTTGTCCACGGATCACCTCTGGAAGGGGACAATGAGTGTGCTGTTTTCAAGATGGTTTGATTTCTGGAATAAATATACAAAACCGCCCCTCCAAGCCATACTTTTAGAGACTCTATAATGTGTAATCTATGGCCCTTTTTCTGATCTCTGGGGTTCCAAAGTAACCCCCAAAAGGAAATGATGTTTATCCTCCTACCTCCATGTGCCTTCATCCCAAGCATTCTTGAGACTCTCACCATAAACTGGGTAAAGGACAGGGCCTGGCATTAAGCTTCTGCTAGCTAACAAGAATCTTCCAGAAGAGTTCACAATGGTTAGAGTTGGGTAGGGTAAGAGAAAACTCCCTGAATAAGACAATAGGTCAGCAAGAAACGGTGGCCCCAAGCAAGGCATGCTTAGTCAGGGTCATATGGTAGAACGGGAGCAGATCTGGGCTTAAATCTGAGTCTTCTGGCTTTTAAAGCAGTATCCTCCTTCCCTACCAGGCATATCTTCAATGATTAATTTATTTAGAGAAAAAATAAAGAAAGCCCAAAGTTCTACGTATCCCAAGGCCTGTGATGACTTTCAAACATGCAGGCTTTGGTTCTCAAGGTCAGAGTGGGTTAGACTTTTCCTCTCAGGCACCGTATGGGTGGAAAGAAAAGGAGAAGGAGAGCACCATAAACAGGGTAGGTAATTCTGCCTGAGACTCCACTTGGGCGCCGGGGGCGGGGGCAGGGGCAAGGTGGGTAGGCCCAGAGCACAGGGTGAAGGGAAACTCTCCATCCCTTCCATCAGTCTCATTCCACAGCAGCCGCTCACAGTGTGAGCCCCTTGCTGAGCCGAGAGTGATTCTTGCATTTGAATCTTTGTATTTTCTATACAAAACAACTTCTAAACACAAATCAACATCCTGGGGCTTCACTGAAGAGGCAGAATCTATTGCAACATCTTTTAAAAGTTTCCAAAGGTCATTTTGACAGCAATTTTCTCCTTCTGTGATGACTTTAGCACTTAACTGTCATGTAAGATCTAACTCCATGGCAGTTGCTTGACTCAGCTTCGTCCCTGTGCCCACTTTGTGTTATCCACGTTGTCCAGGAAATAACTCATACCACTTCTAAGACGACAGGGGAGAGAGGCTGATTTACTCAACCCTCTCCACCTCTGTAGTCCTTTGCCTCCTCTTCCCTCCCTCAAGACAAATACACCCAGATATGAATGCATGCATGGCTGCTGACTGATAGTATTACTTAAATCTAACTTTTTTTGGTCATTAATCCTGCAAATATGTCTATTCTTAGATGGCTGCTATTACCAATTTGCTGCTTGTCATAACAGTCTTTAGGAGCAGAAAATATTATCAAATGACTTACAGAGAAAATAATCTGGGAACTTTAATGCTTTTCTCCATGGTGTTAGGACCAAGTGTTGACTGACCCCAAATGACTGACGGGACCTAGGGCTAGTCAAGGGTCCTTTTGTGGGGAACAGTCACATGATTGGCAATAAACACTTAAAAGAGTTGATACTGTTTTAAAATTCTATTTATTTCTTAAATACACAGCTTCCTCAAGGGTAAAATAAAAAGGTCAGATAAGATTAGTGGTTTCCAAATCAGCCCATGCACTGGTTCCTTGACTGCTACGAAGTGAGAAAAACAAGGACAGGCAGTACTTGTGTATATAAGCTAAATTTATTTGCTACAAAGGACTTCCCTTTATTCCAATATTATATTCTGGTGGTGAGTGATAATAGATGGCAAAGCAAAAAATGTCTTTGATTAGCAAAATAAAAGAAATAAGCAACTTGATACCAGTCCCTAAACTACTCCAGTCCTCTCCCCTGCCTCACGTGTGTCCAACGTGGCTGCCAGGCAACCGAGCAATTTACCATGCCTGTGCAGGGGGTATGTATTCATCCTTCAAGACTCAGAGTGTCACTTCCTCTAAGAAGCCTTCTCTGCTGGCTTTCATGCAAATTCACCCCCACAAGTGTACCTGTCCTTCGATGTTATCGCAACTCTGAGTACATATGCTATTGTGACACATAGAAGATGGTGTTGTAGTTTCCTAAGGCGTTTCTGTTCCCCCAAGAAATAGGGAAGCCTTGAAGAGGATGAGGTGGTGATCTCTTTCCTATTTTTGTAGCCTGAGTTCCCATGACTGGGGCTGACACACAAAAGTCTATCAATCAGAGCTTAGCAAAAACAGATGGAAAACTCAAGTCAGGGCAATTTGTAGATATTAGGACAGGAACCATTTACAAAGGTATGGTGTAGAGGAGTCACAAGAAATAGTGCAGGAGCCTTCATCTGGGAAGAGCAGGGCTCCACGGCGACCACATCTGGAACTGGGACAGGGAGGAAGGTGTGGAGAGGAAACCTGGAAAGAGCTGGGACCCATCCAAGGATGCAGCCAGCCATGATGACAAGCAGGGAGAGAGCCAAAGAACAATACCTGGATTTTCTTCCTCCCTTTAGTCTCCCACAGGGGCTGCCCATTGGATGGAACAGGTTGGCCTTGCCAGGCACAGAGCAAGATGAAAAGCGTAGAGAGTGAATCTGATGGGCAAACAGAGACCCTCCATCACAGTAGTGCTCAGCAAATGTGTTTGGAATAAATGACTATGTTTCTGGGCAGGTCACTGGGCTATACAAGTCTTTATGCTTAGAGAGAGGTGATGATGCTGAAGATGATGACAAAGGCAAAGACCATGGTGATGGTGACATTGATGATGACAACGGTGGTAGTGAAGCTGCTCCTGCAGCTGATGGTGGTGATGATGACAACAAGTAGCTAGCATATACTGAACACTTAGCATATGTCAGGGACTGAGCTAAACATTTTATATACTTCATCGTAATTAATCCCCATGACTCTATGAGGATTATTATTATTATTATTCCCATGTTAGAGATAGGGATATGGAAGCTCAGAAAGGCCAACGGACTTGCTAATGGTCACACATCTTAGATGAGAAGGACCTGGTATTCTAGCCCAGGTGTCTGACTCAAGAGCCCAAGTGTTCACAACTGCACCACACTGCCTCACTTTCAGATTGTTTGTATGTGTACACCAGCTCAATTACCCTATTCTGAAATCTTCAATGCATTCTCATTAACCAAGGTCTCAAATCTTGAGTCTGAGTTTCCAGGCCCCTCATTATCTGGCCCCTTTCCAATCTTACCTTCTAGTATTTTTACCCACAAAGCATTCTTCACCTCAGCAAGGCTAAGTCTATCTCAAATATTCCTACCTCCGTGTGTTTGCTTATGCTGGTCTCTCTGTCTGGAATCAATTCTCACCCCTTCCTCCAATCCTCTGCCCTCCTCCTAGATCAAAATCCTATGTACCCTTTAAGATTCAAATCAAAATTGCTGCCTCCTTCCAGAATCTTTCCTGACCTCCTCCCCAGTCCCCACTTTCCTTCCTTCTCTGCCTCAAGGTAGAAGGTCTAGTTAAACTGAACCTCCATATGGAATGGAAGGGTCAGGAAATTTATTAAACAACCTCTCACTTTCCACCTTGGATAATGGTTACTCAAATTCTTGATTTTCCCACCCTGCTAAACCAGGCTCTCTGAGACGGATTACATTTTGTTCACCTCTCTATTTACAGTCAGTGTTAAATAAATATTTTGTGCTTTCCTCTGATAAAGAATGTAACCTGAAACTTTCTTGCTCATTGACTGTTTTCAAATCACAATGAAAGTTAAATCACTTGATCTACTCATGAATCCAACCATTCATTCATCCATCCATCCCACCCTCCATTTAGCCATATCTCCATCTCTCCATTCATCCATCAAACATGGTAAGATAAAAGTTGGATAGATCAACAAGAAAGAAGTAAACCCCATTCTGTGTTGGTTGGCTGTAAGGGTTGGCTGAGGGATTTCACCTAGAGACTTAGAAGTAGTGTAAGAAGTAGAAGTGTATGTGCTTACAATCAGATAGAGCTGGGATACAGTTATGTTTCTTTTACAAAGAAGCTTGAGACCTTGAGCAAGTTTCTTAACCATTCCAAGTCTCTGATTCCTGGTCGGTAAAAGGAACTCAAAATCCCCGGGTAATGTAAGGACCCGCATTGCCCAGAACTGAAGCAAGGTCTCATTTTGAAGAATCACAGCTCAAACAGAAACTGAAACCTTTGCTCCCATCTTTCCAAAGATTTCAAGGGCTCCAATTACATTTCCATCCAGCTCTTAATAAAAATTCCTGTCTCCACCTCCTCTTCCCCTGGGACTGTGGATACTCTTTATTACACGAGTAGCCCTCTCCCTCCTGTCTCATGGCCCTCGCATCTTCCCTTGCCCACCGTTCCCTCCGGCCTTGTGGAAGATTCCTTCACGTGCCCAACATGCCCAGGGTCCTTTCTGCAGGCACCACTCTCACTGGGGAGTGAAGATTTTTTTCCTCTGGCCAGTTTCCTCTCAGTAGTCCACTGGCCGCTCTCTGCTTTCTCTGCTAAAATACTCTTTACACAAGCTCACCCACCCTGGCAGGCTAAGTGTGAGAATTAGAGTTTATACGAAAAGAGCACACAGCACAGGGCCAGAACCCAGAAGGCCTTGCACACTGAAGCCCTTAATGATTTGGATAAAATGAAACAGTCTTCATATAAGAAGCACAGCTTGACACTGTCTAACAGATGGAGAAATGCTTCAGGGAATTTCCTGGATGGCTGCCTGCTGCCCCCATGAGAGGCCCCTGGCCCTCAAGGGTTTCTACATGAATTTGCTTTTACATAGAAGAGTGGATTTCTTAAAAAAAATTCTTTTTACTTAAAAAATTAAAGATGATATATTCTTATGGTTTGAAAATGAAAACTCTGTAGAAGGTATACATAAAGAAGCTGTGATCTTATTCCTGTCTCTAGCCACCTCCTATGAAGCCTCTGCCCCTACAGGTAATTCCTTTATCCATTTCTTGGGAATGTGTCCAGTGTCCTATTTATTTAAAGAAGAAATAATACCTGTGCATAGCAAAAAAATTCAGGCACAAGATAATGGTGTGCCGTGGGCAGAGGTTTCCCTCTCACCACCACTGATTCACTACCCCTTCCCAGAGGGACCCCATCACCAGACCCTTTCTCCTGTGTCTATGTCCAGAGATATGCTATGTATAAAAAAGCATATAGATATAGATATGCTTATGAAACATTTGCATATTCTTTACAAGAATAGTAGCATCCTACACACACTGTTCTGTATCTTGCCTTTTTTTTTTTTAACTTCACAATACATCTTGGGAAGTGTTTCCTATCAGTTTATAAAAATCTGACTTATTCCCTTTTTGGGCTGTATACTCTTCCTCAATCTGGATATTCCATGATTTATTAAACATTAAAGCATATTAAGAATTCTGTTGATATATTCTTAGGTTGTTTCCAATATTTGCTGTATAAACATTACAGCCGTGAATATCCTTATACATATATCACTTTGCACATGTATGAAAGTGAAGTTGTAGAAAAAAAATTTAACAAAATTTAATTAAACTGAAATTGAAGGGCCAAAGGTATTAATTAATATTTTAAATTCTGATAGATATTGCCAGATAGGTCTTCTTATCACTCAGGATAAGCTAGATCATGCTGTGGTCATAAACAAGCCCAGATCTCCCCCGTTTAAAATAACAAAAGTTAATTTCTTGTTAATGTTTCTTGTCCATCATGGATTCGGAGGATTCTGTTCTGTATTAAGACCCGGGTTTGACAGCACAGTCAAAATGGGGCAATCCCCACAACAGCAGTGGGATCGTAAAAGGGAATGTGCTGAATCACACACTGTTCTTAAAGTTTCTGTTCAGAAGTGACACCTTCATATTTTATTGGTCAAAGCAAGTCACATGGGGGCAGATCAGTGCAATCTCACCAGGTGCCCGGAAGCAGAGTGAGCAGCCCTAGCAAGCACTGCCCCTCAGAGACCGCCTCAAGTTACTCAGTCCAGACAATGAGTGAGGACACACCCTTACCAACACAGTGTCTCAGCAAAACGTCCTAATTTTGTCCTGTCTAACAGGTAGAAAATCTTATCTTGTGAAATTTGATTTCATAGAAGTTATTTAATATATTCTTTTGTTCAAACACAGCCCTAAAATCATTAATCTCTAAAGAGGCATGTAAGCTGGGCATGGTGCTCTCAGAAATCCTATTACTCCATGAATCAATCATTTTTCCAATGTTGGTTGAGTCCTTGCTACGAGGGGCACCAGGCTGTGTTGGGTACCAAGGGCGCAGGTGCTGCGGAGGCTGCCATCCAGGGCTATTTACTGTGCCAAGAGTCATCAGCTGCATCAGCTTTGCATCCAGGTGTGTGCATTTCTGTCAAGGGTTTGTTTCCTCTTTTGTTCCACAAGATGATTTTTGTTGTTCTTGCTGACACTTAGTGAAGGAGCAAAAATCCAGAATTCTGACCTGTAATCCTCTTTTTATCACCTGGTGGACAAACACGTCTCTGGACGTTAATACTCAAGCAGGCAGGTTCTAAGGGGCCTTCCTCCCATCCAGAGATGCTGAAAGAGCAGTCTTGTGGCCACAGGCCAACCATGGGTCCTGGAAAATGAGGGAAAGGACCAGCACCTTTGAAACTAAAGAGACCCATCCACATGAAGGAATATTTTTTTAAAAAAACCACTTTGAAGTAGGATCGACATACAAAAAGCTGTACATATTTAATACATACAACTTGATGGATTTGAAGATCAGTATACATCTGTGAAACCATCACTATAATCTGTGCTATAAACATATCCATCACCTCAAAAAGCTTCCTCCCACCTTCTTATTTATTATTATTTTGTGATAAGATCTATCCTCTTAGCAAAATTTTTTTTAAATAAATGCATTTATTTATTTATTTTTGGCTGCATTGGGTCTTCATTGCTGAGCGCAGGCTTTCTTTAGTTGCAGTGAGCAGGGGCTACTCTTCATTGTGGTGTGTGGGCTTCTCATTGCGGTGGCTTCTCTTATTGTGGAGCACGGGCTCGAGGTGCGTGGTCTTAGCAAAATTTTAAGTATACAATACATATGTGAAGGGATTTTTGATGATGATGATGCAAGTGAGGGCGGGGTGCACTGGTTTGCGTGTGTGGAGGTGGGGGGCTTGGACACAATAATGCTTGTGGCTTCAATGAAAATTTTTTTTCCCAGGGGCATATTGAGTCCATCAGTTCTGACTTCCTTGGCACAGAACAAGACAAGCAGTAACAGTGTAAGCTGCATTTAATTTGCAGAGCTTGTAAGATTCAGGAAACAAGAATTGACAGAAATGTCCAATTTTGCCTCAGGACAACACGTAAATTATACTCCAGTGTTGTTTTTCATCTCCAAAGACCTTTGCTAAAAGGGCTATAGGTGATGCAGCAGAGCTGGAGAGGAGGAGAGGCAGTGGGAGCCTCCCAGCCAGCTGTGGTTACTGGGCTGGAAATTAGTGAATGCTGCTGCCTTTGCATGGTGCAGGCATCCTGTCCTGCTCAAATCAGGGGTACTTGTTGCATTTTTTTTGGGGGGGGGCTTAAAATTAGCATGACCTATAAACTTTCAAAAAAGAAATAAAAGTGGGAACAATGAAATATTACTAGACAGAGTTTGGCTGGCTGTGGTCAAATCCAGTTTGGAGATACACTATTGGATCTCACAAAGTGTTTCACAAGTTTTAAAATTAGTTACCAACTTAAAAAGTTACAGGAGATTATGCATAAAAATCAACATTCCTTGGGAGAAAATATTTGCAAATAATATGACCAACAAGGGGTTAATATCCAAACTATATAAACAGCTCATACAACTCAATATCAAAAAACCCCTAAACAACCCAATCAAAAATGGGCAGAAGACCTGGTTAGACATTTTCCCAAAAAGACATGCAGATGGCAAACAGGCACATGAAAAGATACTCAATATTGCTAATCATCAGAGAAATGCAAATCAAAACCACAATGAGATATCACCTCACATCTGCCAGGATGGCTATCATCAAAAAGTCTATAAATAAATGTTGGAGAGGATGTGAAGAAAAGGAAACCCTTGTACACTGGTGGGAATGTAAATTGGTGCAGCCACTATGGAAAATGGTTTGGAGGCTCCTCAAAAAACTATAAGATAGTACTATGATATGATCCAGGAATTCCACTCCTTGGTATATATTCAGAAAAAAATGAAAACTCTAATTTGAAAAGATACATACACCCCAATGTTCATAGCATCATTATTTACAATTGCCAAGATATGGAAGTAACCCAAGTGCCATCAACAGATGAATGGATAAAGAACATGTGGTGTATATATATATATATATATATATATATATATATATATATATATATAT
>NW_020837987.1:441364-534286 GCF_003676395.1 Aethalodelphis obliquidens | reverse complement strand
ATATATATATATATATATATATATATATATATATATATATATATATAATGGAATACTACTGAGCTATAAAAACGAATGAAATTCTGCCATTTGCAGCAACATGGATGGATTAGGAGAGCATTATGCTAAGTGAAATAAGTCAGACAAAGACAAATGCTGTATTATATCACTTATATGTGGAATCTAAAAAATAATACAAATGAATGTATAATGCAAAACAGAAACACCCATCATCAAAAAATCTACAAACAATAAATGCTGGAGAGGGTGTGGAGAAAAGGGAACACTCCTGCACTACTGGGGGGAATGTGAATTGGTACAGCCACTATGGAGAACAGTATGGAGGTTCCTTAAAAAACTACAAATAGAACTACCATACGACTCAGCAATCCCACTACTGGGCATATACCTGGAGAAAACCATAATTCAAAAAGAGTCATGTACCACAATGTTCACTGCAGCACTATTTACAATAGCCAGGACATGGAAGCCACCTAAATGTTCATCCACAGATGAATGGATAAAGAAGATGTGGCACATATATACAATGGAATATTACTCAGCCATAAAAAGAAACAAAATTGAGTTATTTGTCGTGAGGTGGATGGACCTAGAGTCTATCATACAGAGTGAAGTAAGTCAGAAAGAGAAAAACAAATACCATATGGTTAACACATATGTATGGAATCTAAAAAAAAAAAGCTTCTGAAGAACCTAGGAGCAGGACAGGAATAAAGACGCAGGTGTAGAGAATGGACTTGAGGATACGGGGAGGGGGAAGGGTAAGCTGTGACAAAGTGAGAGAGTGGCATGGACATATATACACTACCAAACGTAAGGTAGATAGCTAGTGGGAAGCAGCCGCATAGCACAGGGAGATCAGCTCAGTACTTTGTGTCCACCTAGAGGGGTGGGATAAGGAGGGTGGGAGGGAGATACAAGAGGGACGGTGTATGGGGATATATTATATGTATAGCTGATTCACTTTGTTATAAAGCAGAAACCCATTGTAAAGCAATTATACTCCAATAAAGATGTTAAAAACAAGCCCCAGAAATAGAAACAGATGCACAGATGTAGAAAACAAACTAGTGGTTACCAAAGGGGAGAGTGAAGGTGAAGAGAAAATTAGGGGTATGGGATTAAGAGATACAAATACTCTTAATTTTATACATAGATACACTACTATGTATAAAATAGATAAGCAACAAGGATATATTGTACAGCACAGGGATTATAGTCATCATCTTGTAATAACTTTAACAGGGAATGATCTATAAAAATACTGAATCATTATGTTGTACACCTGAAACTAATATAATATTGTAAATCGACTATACTTCAATTTTAAAAAATCAACATTCCTGGCTTCTACTAAACAAATTGGGATTTCTGTCAATGTTGAGTTAGTCCCACATGGCAG
The DNA here is from genome assembly GCF_003676395.1 of Aethalodelphis obliquidens. Classification (NCBI taxonomy): domain Eukaryota; kingdom Metazoa; phylum Chordata; class Mammalia; order Artiodactyla; family Delphinidae; genus Aethalodelphis; species Aethalodelphis obliquidens. The sequence continues at coordinate 532,863 of NW_020837987.1, read as the reverse complement.
CCTGTTACTGGGGCTCAGTGGTTGCTTGCCCCTCAGACAGGACATGGACACACACTCCGAAATTTGCCACAGCCTTAACCCCTCCCTATTGTTTACACCCTGCCATCTTCACTCATTTATTGTACCATCTAGCCCTGTGGGCATCTGAGATTTTGTTCTCTGTCGTAAGCAGTGATACAGATTAAAGGTGTTTTAGAAGCAACAGGAGCTGATTGCTAATTAATTTCAGCCCTTTGGGACAGACCCCAAGTAGGCCACCAAGCCGTGTTAATAAAAGTTCCACTACAGACAGACTCTGGGAGGGCTTACACCAAGGAGTTCTTCCCAGTACTTCTGCTGCCAGTGTTCTTGTCCCCATGGTGAAACAGAGCCCCCCGCCTCTGCAGGAGACCCTCCAACACTAGCAGGGAACCCAAGCTAAGATACTCATTAAAAAAAAAAGAGGGGTCTCCTGAGAAGATGGCAGAAGAGTAAGACGTGGAGATAACCTTCCTCCCCACAGATACACCAGAAATACATCTACAAGTGGAACAACAACTACAGAACACCTACTGAACGCTGGCAGAAGACCTCAGACCTCCCAAAAGGCAAGAAACTCCCCACGTACCTGGGTAGGGCAAAAGAAAAAAGAATAAACAGAGACAAAAGAGTAGGGACGGGACCCGCACCAGTGGGAGGGAGCTGTGAAGGAGGAAAGGTTTCCACACACTAGGAAGCCCCTTCGCGGGTGGAGACTGCGGGTGGCGGAGGGAGGAAGCTTCGGAGCTGCGGAGGAGAGCACAGCAACAGGGGTGCGGAGGGCAAAGCAGAGAGATTCCCGCACAGAGGATCGGTGCAGAACAGCACTCACCAGCCCGAGAGGCCTGTCTGCTCACCCGCCGGGGCGGGTGGGGGCTGGGAGCTGAGGCTCGGGCTTCCGTCGGAGCGCTGGGAGAGGATTGGGGTTGGCAGCGTGAACACAGCCTGCAGCGGGTTAGTGTACCACGGCTAGCCGGGAGGGAGTCCGGAAAAAAGTCTGGAACAGCCGAAGAGGCAAGAGACTTTTTCTTGCCGCTTTGTTTCCTGGTGCGCCAGGAGAGGGGATTAAGAGCGCTGCTTAAAGGAGCTCCAGAGACGGGTGCAAGCCGCGGCTAACAGCGCGGACCCCAGAGACGGGCATGAGACGCTAAGGCTGCTGCTGCAGGCACCAAGAAGCCTGTGTGCGAGCACAGATCACTGTCCACGCCGCCCCTCCCGGGAGCCTGTGCAGCCTGCCACTGCCAGGGTCCCGGGATCCAGGGACAACTCCCCCGGGAGAATGCATGGTGTGCCGCAGGCTGGTGCAACGTCACGCTGGCCTCTGCCGCCGCAGGCTCGCCCTGCATCCGCACCCCTCCCTCCCCCTGGCCTGAGTGAGCCAGAGCCCCCGAAGCAGCTGCTCCTTTAACCCCGTCCTGTCTGATTGAAGAACAGACAACCCTCCAGTAACCTACACGCAGAGGCAGAGCCAAATCCAAAGCTGAGCCCCGGGAGCAGTTCGAACAAAGAAGAGAAAGGGGAATCTCTCCCAGCAGCCTCAGGAGCAGAGGATTAAATCTCCACAATCAACTTGATGTACCCTGCATCTGTGGAAAACATGAATAGACAACGAATCATCCCAAATTGAGGATGTGGACTTTGAGAGCAAGATTTATTATTTTTTCCCCTTTTCCTCTTTTTGTGAGTATGTATGGGTAGGCGTCTGTGTGAGATTTTGTCTGTATAGCTTTGTATCACCATTTGTCCTAGGGTTCTATCCATACGTTATTTTTGTTTGTTTGTTTTGTTTTACTTAAAAAATTTTTTCTTCTTAATAATTTTTTTATTTTAATAACTTTATTTTATTTTATCTTATTTTATTTTATTTTACCCTCTTTCCTTTTTTCTTTCTTTCTACTTTTTCTCCCTTTTATTCTGAGCCGTGTGGATGAAAGGCTCTTGGTGCTCCAGCCAGGAGTCAGGGCTGTGCCTCTGAGTTGGGAGAGCCAAGTTCAGGACACTGGTCCACAAGAGACCTCCCAGCTCCATATAATATCAAACGGCGAAAATCTCCCAGAGATCCCCATCTCAACACCAGCACCCAGGTTCACTCAACGACCAGCAAGCTACAGTGCTGGACAACCTATGCCAAACAACGAGCAAGAGAGGAACACGACCCCACCCATTAGCAGAGAGGCTGCCTAAAATCATAGTAAGTCCACAGACACCCCAAAACACACCACCAGACGTGGATCTGCCCACCAGAAAGACAAGATCCAGCCTCATCCACCACAACACAGGCACTAGTCCCCTCCACCAGGAAGCCTACACAACCCACTGAACCAACCTTAGCCACTGGGGACAGACACCAAAAACAGCGGAAAAACTGAACCGGCAGCCTGCAAAAAGGACACCTCAAACACAGTAAGATAATCAAAATGAGAAGACAGAAAATCACACAGCAGATGAAGGAGCAAGATAAAAACCCATCAGAACTAACAAATTAAGAGGAAATAGGCAGTCTACCGGAAAAAGAATTCAGAATAATGATAGTAAAGATGATCCAAAATCTTGGAAACAGAATAGAGAAAATGCAAGAAACATTTAACAAGGACCTACAAGAACTAAAGATGAAACAAGCAATGATGAACAACACAATAAATGAAATTAAAAATACTCTAGAAGGGATCAATAGCAGAATAACTGAGGCAGAAGAACGAATAAGTGACCTGGAAGATAAAATAGTGGAAACAACTACTGCAGAGCAGAATAAAGAAAAAAGAATGAAAAGAACTGAGGACAGTCTCAGAGACCTCTGGGACAACATTAAACGCACCAACATTCGAATTATAGGGGTGCCAGAAGAAGAAGAGAAAAAGAAAGGGACTGAGAAAATATTTGAAGAGATTATAGTTAAAAACTTCCCTAATATGGGAAAGGAAATAGTTAATCAAGTCCAGGAAGCACAGAGAGTCCCATATAGGATAGATCCAAGGAGAAACACATTAAGACACATATTAATCAAACTATCAAAAATTAAATACAAAGAAAACATATTAAAAGCAGCAAGGGAAAAATAACACACAAGGGAATCCCCATAAGGTGAACAGCTGATCTTTCAGCAGAAACTCTGCAAGCAGAAGGGACTGGCAGGACATATTTAAAGTGATGAAGGAGAAAAACCTAAAACCAAGATTACTCTACCCAGCAAGGCTTTCATTCAGATTTGATGGAGAAATTAAAACCTTTACAGACAAGCAAAAGCTGAGAGAGTTCAGCACCACCAAACCAGCTTTACAACAAATGTTAAAGGAACTTCTCTACGCAAGAAACACAAGAGAAGGAAAAGACCTACAATAAAAAACCCAAAACTATTAAGAAAACGGGAATAGGAACACACATATCCATAACTACCTTAAATATAAATGGATTAAATGCTCCCACCAAAAGACACAGACTGGCTGAATGGATACAAAAACAAGACCCATATATATGCTGTCTACAGGAGAGCCACTTCAGACCTACAGACACATACAGACTGAAAGTAGGGAGATGGAAAAAGATATTCCATGCAAATGGAAACCAAAAGAAAGCTGGAGTAGCAATTCTCATATCAGACAAAATAGACTTTAAAATAAAGACTATTAGAAGAGACAAAGAAGGACGCTACATAATGATCAAGGGATCGATCCAAGAAGAAGATATAACAATTGTAAATATTTATGCACCCAACATAGGAGCACCTCAATACATAAGGCAAATTCTAACAGCCATAAAAGGGGAAATCGACAGTAACACATTCATAGTAGGGGACTTTAACACCCCACTTTCACCAATGGACAGTTCATCCAAAATGAAAATAAATAAGGAAACACAAGCTTTAAATGATACACTAAACAAGATGGACTTAATTGATATTTATAGGACATTACATCCAAAAACAACAGAATATACATTTTTCTCAAGTGCTCATGGAACATCTTCCAGGATAGATCATATATTGGGTCACAAATCAAGCCTTGGTAAATTTAAGAAAATTGAAATTGTATCAAGTATCTTTTCCAACCACAATGTTATGAGACTAGATATCAATTACAGGAAAAGATCTGTAAAAAATACAAACACATGAACGTTAAACAATACACTACTTAATAACGAAGTGATCACTGAAGAAATCAAAGAGTAAATCAAAAAATACCTAGAAACAAATGACAATGGAGACATGATGACCCAAAACCTATGGGATGCAACAAAAGCAGTTCTAAGAGGGAAGTTTATAGCAATACAATCCTACCTTAAGAAACAGGAAACATCTCAAATAAACAACCTAACATTGCACCTAAAGCAATTAGAGATAGAAGAACAAAAAAACGCCCAAAGTTAGCAGAAGGAAAGAAATCATAAAAATCAGATCAGAAATAAATGAAAAAGAAATGAAGGAAACAATAGCAAAGATCAATAAAACTAAAAGGTGGTTTTTTGAGGAGATAAACAAAATTGATAAACCACTAGCCAGACTCATCAAGAAAAAAAGGGAGAAGACTCAAATCAATAGAATTACAAATGAAAAAGGAGAAGTAACAACTGACACTGCAGAAATACAAAAGATAATGAGATATTACTACAAGCAACTCTATGCCAATAAAATGGACAAGCTGGAAGAAATGGACAAATTCTTAGAAATACACAACCTGCCAAGACTGAATCAGGAAGAAATAGAAAATATGAACAGACCAATCACCAGCATTGAAATTGAAACTGTGATTAAAAATCTTCCAAGAAACAAAAGCCCAGGACCAGATAGCTTCACAGGCGAATTCTATCAAACATTTACAGAAGAGCTAACACCTATCCTTCTTGAACTCTTCCAAAATATACCAGAGGGAGGAACACTCCCAAATTCATTCTACGAGGCCACCATAACCCTGATACCAAAACCAGACAAGGATGTCACAAAGAAAGAAAACTACAGGCCAATATCACTGATGAACATAGATGCAAAAATCCTCAACAAAATACTAGCAAACAGAATCCCACAGCACATTAAAAGGATCATACACCATGATCAAGTGGGGTTTATTCCACGAATGCAAGGATTCTTCAATATATGCAAATCAATCAACGTGATACACCATATTAACAAATTGAAGGAGAAAAACCATATGATCATCTCAATAGACGCAGAGAAAGCTTTTGACAAAATTCAACACTCATTTATGATAAAAACCCTGTAGAAAGTATGCATAGAGGGAACTTTCCTCAACATAATAAAGGCCATATATGACAAACCCACAGCCAACGTCGTCCACAATGGTGAAAAACTGAAAGCATTTCCACTAAGATCAGGAACAAGACAAGGTTGCCCACTCTCACCACTCTTATTCAAAATAGTTTTGGAAGTTTTAGCCACAGCAATCAGAGAAGAAAAGGAAATAAAAAGAATCCAAACTGGTAAACAAGAAGTAAAGCTGTCATTGTTTGCAGATGACGTGATACTATACATAGAGAATCCTAAAGATGCTACCAGAAAACTACAAGAGCTATTTAATGAATTTGGTAAAGTACCAGGATACAAAATTAATGCATAGAAATCTCTGGCATTCCTATAGACTAATGATGAAAAATCTGAAGGTGAAATTAAGAAAACACTCCCATTTACCATTGCAACAAAAAGAATAAAATATCTAGGAAAAAACCTACCTAAGAAGATAAAAGACCTGTATGCAGAAAATTATAAGACACTGATGAAAGAAATTAAAGATGATACAAATAGATGGAGAGATATACCATGTTCTTGGATTCGAAGAATCAACTTGTGAAAATGACTCTACTACCCAAAGCAATGTACAGATTCAATGCAATCCCTATCAAACTACCACTGGCATTTTTCACAGAACTAGAACAAAAAATTTCAAAATTTGTATGGAAACACAAAAGACCCCGAATAGCCAAAGCAATCTTGATAACGAAAAACAGAGCTGGAGGAATCAGGCTCCCTGACGTCAGACTATACTACAAATCTACAGTAATCAAGACAGTATGGTACTGGCACAAAAACAGAAAAAGTGATCAATGGAACAGGATAGAAAGCCCAGAGATAAACCCATGCACATATGGTCACCTTATCTTTGATAAAGGAGGCAGGAATGTACAGTGGAGAAAGGACAGCCTCTTCAATAAGTGGTGCTGGGAAAACTGGACAGGTACATGTTAAAGTGTGAGATTAGATCACTCCCTAACACCATCCACAAAAATAAGCCCAACATGCATTAAAGACCTAAATGTAAGGCCAGAAACTATCAAACTCTTAGAGGAAAACATAGGCAGAACTCTCTATGACATAAATCACAACAAGATCTTTTTGACCCACCTCCTAGAGAAATGGAAAAAAAACCCAAAAATAAACAAATGGGACCTAATGAAACTTCAAAGCTTTTGCACAACAAAGGAAACCATAAACAAGACCAAAAGACAACCCTCAGAATGGGAGAAAATATTTGCAAATTAAGCAACTGACAGAGGATTAAAGCAGCTCATGCAGCTCAATAACCAAAAAACAAACAACCCAATCCAAAAATGGGCAGAAGACCTAAATAGACATTTCTCCAAAGAACACATACAGATTGCCAACAAACAGATGAAAGAATGCTCAACATCATTAATCATTAGAGAAATGCAAATCAAAACTACAATGAGATATCATCTCACACCAGTCAGAATGGCCATCATCAAAATCTCTAGAAACAATAAATGCTGGAGAGGGTGTGGAGAAAAGGGAACATTCTTGCACTGCTGGTGGGGATGTGAATTAATGTACAGCTGCTATGGAGAACAGTATGGAGGTTCCTTAAAAAACTACAAATAGAACTACCATATGATCCAGCAATCCCACTACTGGGCATATACCCTGAGAAAACCATAATTCAAAAAAAGTCATGTACCAAAATGTTCATTGCAGCTCTATTTACAATAGCCAGGATATGGAAACAACCTAAGTGTCCATCATCAGATGAATGGATAAAGAAGATGTGATACATATATACAATGGAATATTACTCAGCCATAAAAAGAAATGAAATTCAGTTATTTGTAGTGAGGTGGATGGACCTAGAGTCTGTCATACAGAGTGAAGTAAGTCAGAAAGAGAAAGACAAATACCATATGCTAACACATATATATGGAATCTAAGAAAAAAAATGTCATGAAAAACCTAGGGGTAAGATAGGAATAAAGACACAGACCTAGTAGAGAATGGACTTGAGGATATGGGGAGGGGGAAGGGTAAGCTGTGACAAAGTGAGAGAGTGGCATGGACATATATACACTACCAAACATAAGGTAGAGAGCTAGTGGGAAGCAGCCACAAAGCACCGGGAGATGAGCTCGGTGCTTTGTGACCACCTGGAGGGGTGGGATAGGGAGGGTGGGAGGGAGGGAGACCGAAGAGGGAGGAGATATGGGAACATATGTATATGTATAACTGATTCACTTTGTTATAAAGCAGAAACTAACACACCATTGTAAAGCAATTATACTCCATTAAATATGTAAAAAATGAAGGAAAAAAAAGCGGATAAGATTGGGAAAAGAACAATACTGTAAACTTAAAAAAAAAAAAAAGTTGCACTACAATGAGAGGATTGATAGTAGTGGCCTATGGCCAAGGCTCAGAAATCATCTCACAGCACCTCTAGCTGCTCAGAGCCTAGGCTATTTTGTTAGTTCAGAGGTAAGTGGGGCAGATGCTTTATCCGTGTTTTACAGATGAAGAAACTGAAGCAACTAGGTTCATCAGTACTTTTTTTTTTTTTTAGATTCCATATATATGCGTTAGCATATGGTATTTTTTTTTTCTTTCTGACTTACTTCACCCTGTGCTGATATTTAAATAGTATTTTTCATTAAATCAAATGTATGCAAAAAGGAATACATTTGTATTATAATGGAATATAATTATATTCTATTGTAGTGGAAACTGGTATAATTTGCCAAGGATTGGCAACTCTGAATGTAATGTGGATGGATCTTCAGGTGTATACATTCTCTAATTTTGTCTCATTCTCCCTTTCCTCCTCTACCCCCTCCCCAACTATCTTTTGCCTACAGAAAGAATGGCAAGGCCAGTAACTGGCAAAGCCCCAGGGGAATTGTTGTTCATTACAGATGAAGATAGGTTATTTTTAATACATATGTTTGGGGTCTTTGAATGAAGGCTTCCTCTATGGGTCTTCAGAGATGCCCTCTCATTCTGTTGGCAAAGAGGGTAAAATAGTTGCTCTTATGAAATATGTCTGACCACCAGCATCTCTTCTGAAGACACGTGTGGTGTGAAGGTAAGATCAGGTCGGTCTGGAGGAAGTCTCATGTCCTGAAAACTGAGTCCATATTACTTGACCTTCAGATTCATATGCTGGTAGTTTAACAGAGAGAGAGAGGACTTCTAGAGGCTGGGAGCACACATTGAAGCCACTTTTGGGCCCCTGCTGTGACTGCCACTGGACTGGGTGCTGTGGTCAGTGTGGAGTGGGCAGGTGCTGGGTCTCAGGCTGGGGAGCAGGATTCACAGATGGAGACTCAGACTTGCTGGCACCCAGAGCTGTAGCAAGTCAAAGAGGAGAGACGTTAGGAGATGTGCTGTGGAAGTAACAGGGCCTCTGTAGCCTAGAAAGTTGACTTTAGAGTGGACAGAAGGACAAAAAGCCTGGAGAGGGAATTTGTCAAAATGCTTTGCCTGTACTTGCCAGGACCTGGGCTTGAGAGCCTGAGCTGGTGAGCAAGGAGATTTTATTGGTTCACATTAACCAGAAGCCCAGAGTATGTGGCTTTGGAGCAGCTGGATCCAGGTACCCAAAGAGTGTCACCAGGACCCCTTCCTGTTATGCTTTCCTTCAGGCCTTCCTCGCTTCTGGATTGGTGTACCCCTGTGGCATTCTTCAGTACCACTCAGGGGAAATGTGATTTCTTTTCTAATGGTTCCAGAATCTGAGGGCCAAAGTCCATTGGCTCCTTTGGCCCACTCAGGCCGTCAGTCCATCTTGAACCAGTGATCTTGGCAGGGGAACATGGTGACTGAATTGACCAGCCTGACCACATGCCTACTGTGGGGTCCACAGTGGGGTCAGACTCCTCAAGCCATGTGGGATGAGCATGGGGAGGGTGATTCTTCATCAGAGAATCTGATGTCAGAAGAAGGGCTGGATTTGTTGGGCCACAGCAGACGATGAACAGTTCCTTGTAGCCTCAAGGAAGGGGGTATGAAGGGAAGACGCACTCACGGTAGAGAGGGGTGGGCTCTGCGGGTAGCTGGAGTTGTCAGTAAGGTATTCTGATAAGGCACTAAATTCATTAGGTGTCATTCTTCCCTTTTATTCTCTCTATGAACATGAAAATGGCCAGGTCTTTCACTGCATCCTGTCAGGAATATTGTGCCTTAACAAGTCTTCACAATGGCCTCCTAAAACCACAGCCACTGTGCCCAGCTGCAGTAAAAACTTCCTCCCACCACTGACATGGGAAGCCTTCCTTTCCCGTGGATTTGTAAAGAGGGCACTAAGACTTCACTTGGAGCAGGGCTGTTTACCACCCTGAGAGAGGACAGGGAGGATCCCCACATTCTCTAGACTATGATATTTGGGCAGGTCTGCAGGACCTCTTCCTTGTTGTGTGACCTTAGGCAGGTCTCTTTACCACTCTGAGCTTTGGTTTCCTTGTTTGTGAAATAAGAATAATCAAGATGCCTAACTTGTAGGGCTGTGGCAATGGTTAATGTAATGTGTATACAATGCCTGGTGTATAGCTGGTGTTCAGTAGGTGATAGCCATGTTTGCCCTGCATTGGTAGGATGTTGGGTGAAGGGATATTCCAGCTGAGTGGTGCTCCTTTCCCTGTTATCTGTACTCTTAATCAGGGAACTGCCCCTGGTCCAGCTGGCACACTCTGGCTCTGCTGTCCCAGGGTCACTTCCTCACCGTTTACAAGTCAAGGAAGGAGTTGTCCCAGGTACTGACACAAGCCAGGCCACTGAAGCGAACCATGCACTTGCCTTCTGACTGATCCATTTTGCTAGTAACTAGACTCTTTTGTGAGCCCAGATGAGTGACCCTGCTGTGCCAAGTCATCAGGAGAGAACAATATGTCTGCCAAGCTGTTGGTAGTCAGTTTGGGCTCTCTGTCCAAACACAAGTTCTGGGACTCTGGGACACAGCCTCCAGGAAAGAAGTCCTGGAGTAATGTTCTCTATCCCTGTGCTTGGGGCTGAAGCAAAGTTCTCCCAGCCTCACAGGTATCTAGGCCCCTTAGAAAGGAGGAGCCCTAAGTGCATCCGGACTTTCCCTATCACCCACAGCCAGTCTGGCTTTCTCATCCTTTGTAATTTTTGCCTCTGAAACATGCCTGCAGTGTCTCCTCCCTGAAGTGACCACTGCGCCCTCAGTGTGGCAGGGTCCTTCTCTCTGCTTTCTCAGCTCCTTCGCTCCCCTCATGGAGCTCACTCTGGGCCCATCTCCTCCCTGCAGGAAGCCCTCCTCTTGTGGGGATCATCCCCAGAAGACTTCACACTAGGCAGTGTCTCCAGAGGATTTCCCTGAGGACACCTCTCCTCTGGGAGCTATCTTTATGGATCTCTTCCTGTCTGGAACTCAGCTCTGGGACAGGCACTGTGGAGGGAGCTGAGAAGAGGAGGCAGATCCTGTCACCAAGGACTGCCAGTCTCACCAGGCACCAGTAATTAGCCAGGAGACTCACCAGTGCATTTGCATTGAATTTGAATATGTATTTGCATCTACTTTTCCAAGAATATGAAATTGAATCCCCAGGCAGTTTTCAAGCTCAACATTTCAGGGCTGTCACCCTTAAGACTGCAATTTTCTTTTTCTCTTCTCTGCCTTCTCACATACTGCTGTTGACTGAGATTCCCATCATGAAAACAAAGCAGGGAAGGGAGAGGAAAGAAACAAAAATGCTGAGATGGCATGAGAGTGGGGAGAAAGAGGGTCATAGTCACCACTCTTTGTCCTGGGGTCCAGCTTGGGGAGCTTGCTCCAACCCCTTGGGATGGGGGCTTGGAGCTCTTCAGGCGCTTGGATCTGTACTATTAATTCAGAGATTCACTGAGCGGTTGTTCGTTGAGTAGCTATCATGTACCACACCCTGCTCTCAGGTTGCTCATGTTCTGGCAGGAGGGATAGACTTCTAACAAGGAGATGCCACCTGGTCTGTGTTGGAAAACACTGCTGGGACCAGTAGTGGTACAAAGGTGGGAGGAAGTGGCTGGGAGGCGGGGACTGTGAAAAGCTTCCTAGAGGAGTTGACGCTTGAAGTGAGCCTTGAGAGATGAGAGGGTGTCCTCCAGGTGGGCAGTGAGGGGAAGAGCATTACTGTGGAGGGGGCAGCTTGAGCAAAAGCCCGGTAACGTGGAGAAGCTGTTGAGTGTTGGCAGGGTGGAGTGAAATGGCTGAGACCGAGAGGAAGCGATGACTGGCAAGGCTATAGAGCAGGACAGACCCTGAAGGGCCTGGAAAGGACCATCTGAGAGTTGAGGACTTGAACAACAGATGGTGGGGATCCATTGAAGGGAGTTAAACAGAGGTGTGATATGGGCAGATTTGCATGGCAGTTCTTTGTTCTGGCTCTATGGGAACTAGCCCCTCCCTCCCAGCCAGAGTGGAGCTTCTCAAGGATGGGAGCTGTAGCCTCATGTGAAAATTGTCCACAGAACCCTGGCATGTGGGTGGCCCTCAATAAAAGCACAGCCATATGCATTCAGTAGGTGACAGTGCACGTCCAGGAATAAAGTGTGGGCTCCAGATGCAGGGAGCTGGCCAGGGCAGAGCCAGCAGTCAGCCTGCTCAGAGCTGGACAGTTGACTGCCTGCAGGAGGAGTAAGCTGCCTTCAGCCAGGACATCCTAACAAACGAAGTGGGAGGAAGTGGGGTGTGGAGAGGCGTGATGCACAGATTAACTCTGAGGCCTGGAAGACCACAGGAGTGGGAGCCCAGAAATGGCAGGGAGTCAGAGCAACAGATGTGGCTGGGCCTGGGGCCCTCCATGAGCAGGGCCCCAAGGGACGTGAGAGTTAATGGGCGGTCACTGCCTTCACTTCTCTGCCCACTTGTGACTCACAGAGCTGAGGTCTGGGTTTCCCACCTCCTACCCCACACCCTCCCCAGCCGTAAGTAACCCAGAGAGGAGCTCAGGGAAGCCAGGCCCCAGGCAGTGTCATGGGGCAACCTGGGAAAGCAGGACAAAGCAAGTGGGCTGACAGCGCTTTAATAATGCTGGTATTCTAGGTACAAAATTATGCACTATTCCTGGCCAAGGTGTACTATTTTTTGTTATATTCATCTACCACTGTAAATTGCCTGCTATTACTGCCAGAAATTCGTTTTGGTAATTCAGGGGTGTTGGGCCTCCTTTAAAAGGATGGAGGAAAATAAGTAATAGCAGAAATAATTGGTAGACACTACTTTACCCCTCCAAAAAAATCCCAAAATACAAAAACTAACAGAGGAGGGACCTAGCAGTTCAAGAGGGTCTTCCCTTGCTATGTATGGTTGTCCCATGGGGTTCCTGTTTACAGTATTTGAGTATTGGAGCCCAGAGATGAGGAAAATGAGAATTCATCAGCTTAAAGCAGGAGTTCCCTGAGTGTGTTTTGTGGAACTGCAATTCCAGGGTTGAACACTTTCGAACACATGGTGACCTTGCCTGCCCCCCTTTCTACCCTCAGAGATCTGCAATGATGGCAGCACAGTGTGTGGGCAGCTTCACAGCCATGGGACTCCTGCAGCCTCACTGGGCTCGCGCTCAGAAGGTCCCATGCCTTGGCGTAATGCTCTGCAGTTGTCGTCTTGCAATTCTTCATAATCTTTGAACCAGGGGCCTTGTGTTTTCATTTTTCACCAAGCCCCACAAATTGTGTAGCTACTTCTGAGCACATTGAAGGCTCTGATGTCCTACAGTAAAGAAACCTGTTTAATTTTGCTCAACACATCACTTCCTAAAGTTGTTTGAATTTGAAACATTATTTTAAAAGACTGTCTGTTAACAACCTGTGGAATTTGTATCCCTTAGAAGACACTTCATAAAAGGTCAGCCTAAAGCAAGAAACAGTCTCCTGCAGAGAAAGCAGCTCAGGAATGGGCGTGTGTGAATACAGGAAGATGTAATTTTCTAAAGTTAATCTCCAGTTCTTCTGGAACACTGATCCCGTGGGAACCAGGGCTCCCCTGGAAGTGGGGCCGGGGGATTTGGGCAGAGTCAGAAAAGCTGACCTAGTAATCAGATCCAAGGCTACATTTCCATCCCTGCTCCCTGTCATTGCCACACACTCAGTCAGGCTGCTCAAAAATGTGGTCACTGTAAAACTAAAGAGTCAGGATGGTCATTTGGTGTCATGTGGGCACTAAAGTATGAATGGTGGATTTACTTTTACAGTTCTGTTATTTGTTTTACTCTTAAACCATTTTTTGCATTGGTTATTCTGGCGTCCTGGACCTTCAGCCACCCTTCAGACAAGGAGAGCAGCTCTGCTCCCACCACAAGCATGTAGGACCCCACTAAGGAGCCATCAGAGTGCCCATCTGGCTGACAGGTGGTGGGACATGACATTTGGGGCCTGTTCACACTACTGCCCACCCACCTGGGGACCCTAAGTCAGCTCCCCTGGCCAGCCTGAAGACAACAGCTATTTGTCAGCCATGAACTCTGCCAGAGCTGTGCCATGCCTGCCATCCATGAGGCACCCCCTGAGTGCCCAGCAAGAGACCACCACACATAGGATTAAGGCCTCCACAAGCGCCATCTGACCGCAGTGTGAGAATGCACATTTCGCCAGCGGCCGCCCAGAGGACAACCTTTGACCTCATCCTCATCCCACCCCTTCTTGCCTCCACAACTGCCTTACCCAAATCACACCATTTCAACATCAAATCACATCACATCAACATTTACAAAATGAAATTTGCACTCCACAAAGGGACATTCAAACCTACTGGTGATCCAGGCCCACTCTGTTTTTCCAATCCCATTTTCCATGGTTCTTCACGTAGCCTGTGAATTAATGGCATACTATTCTCTCTCGCAGCTGTGTTCCTTCTTTCTACAGCTCATGCTGTGCCCACCACTTGGAATGGATCTCTCCTCCACTTCCCTCTCTGCTTGTACACCAAAGGCTTGCCCAGTTCAAATGTCTCCTGGTCCCTAAAGCCTTTCCTGGCTCCTTAGCTCATAATCCAATCTGTTACACCCCTCTGGCACTGTCTTAGTTTGAGTCCTCCAAAATGTAGATCCTGGAATAAAGACTCAAGTGCAGGTAGTTTGTTCAGAGGTGATCTAAGGAGTGGGGAAGTGAGATGGGGGAGGGAGAAAAATCAGTGGAGTTTGTGCTGAGCAGCAGTTTGCCTCTCAGGGCACCTGGGGCTCAACCTTCCGGGCCCACTGAGAAGCCATGCAGAATGTGCCTCAGAACCATCTCAGTGGAACAGCAGAAGGGTGAGGCTCTGTTCCCAGTGACTGGGGCTGCCCTAGGGATGGGGGAGCCCTCACACTTGACCTGGAACCCTGGCAAGCACAGGGTGTCATCCATTGCAACTCTGCTGAAATCCAGGGCACAAGGGGATGCACCATGCCTTGTGGCAGCAGTGATAGGCTTTCTTTGTGAAGGATGTTTCTTCCACTGGACTCCTGGAAATGGAAACCTGGTCTGATTCCTCCCTGTATCCTCCAGTACCCACCACATGCAGGCCCCCACTGGGCATCACCATGTTGATACATTGGATGAATAACATCAAATGTGCTTCCATCCACTCTGTCTAATGTGCTTTGCGCCCCTGAGCTGCCTCGCCACGCATTTGCCAGCTGCCTACATTTTGTCTTGTGTCTCCCTCTAATTGCTCCCCGGCTCTAGGGCAAGGACCACCACCAGCGTCTCTTATTCTGGCATGCTCCTGCACTGCATTGCTGCTACAGGTCTTCCTTTTGCTTCTTTCGAAAAGGACTGGGTGAAGCATGTATATTTTTTTGAAAAAGACATGGAAAACACACTTGTCAGAAATACAGGCCAAAAATCAATCAGGGGGAGGAAAGGGATAGACACAACAAACCCTTGAGCCGAATTATTACCTGCTGCCTCGTACTCCTACACCAGGTCCTAGTCTACTTATAGCCACGCTGAGGGACAAGTGGGTTGAGTGGTATACGTCTCCTGGAAAGAGGAGGGAGCAAACAAGCTCATCTAGAGTTACTGACTTTAGGTTGCCAGTGAGCCAGAGGAAAAATTCAAGGCCTGGGGCCGAAAGAAAGGATAACTGTATACTTGACCACTGCTTTACAAAAGAGAGAAGTGAATTCTGACTAATTATTGTGATGATATTAATCAAACTAAAACACTGAGTTAGAACTGGCTAGAGACATTTCTGCAGAACCTAAGCTAATATAGTCCAGCCACCTTGTATTTCTGGTCGTTTAGCCTAGGAGCAGAAATATTAAATTCCCACAGAAGCTGGGCTGGAAAAACGAGAGACTGAAACAGGATGAAATAAGAGACTGAAAAGGGAGCAGTGGGGACTGTGGTAAACTAGAGAGCTCAAAGGGGCAGCCCTGACTCAGCCACAGCTGTCCCGTGGGGATGCAGGTACAGTGTAGTTAGATTACATTTAAAAAAAATGTAACATTGGAACTCTGAATGTGCATGACATCTCCCAACTTTTAGACATTGGTGACTAATTGAAAATGTTACTGAGTGATTCAACCCATTGGCTTCTGGGCCACCAGTGTGTAGTGACTGACCTGAGAATGAAGAGGTACTTGAAGGAGGTGACAGGTCTCTTAAGCCTTCACTTCCAGAGTCAGAATCCTCAAATGACCTTTGGACAACTGCCGGGCTATTACAGGAAAGGGGATTGATTTATTTGGGCCGACTCTGCAAACCTGGACGAGAGCTGCTTACTGGATTTTGGTTGTCCTTGGGCATCATGCAAAACGTGGTGGTGCCAGCATCTCTCACCGGCGTGCCTGCCTCTGGTGCCCCCCTCCTCTCCCCTTGCTCAGAATGAGAGCTCATGATGACAAGGACGTTTCCCCGTTCACCACCTGACACCTAGTATGTGCTCAATAAATATTTGCCAAATGTAAGGATGAAATACTCTCTCTGCGCCAGTATCGCACTGGACAGAGGGATTTTTCTGAAGTCAGTGCTCTAAGGTGGGTTGAGTTAGTGGAGGAATGTTTGCCTGAATAAAGCAAAGGAGGTGTCTCAGGGTTGCCTGAGACGGAGCCCCAGGAGGAGGAAATTGAGCCCCAGAGCCTTCCAGATGCACCATCAAATCAACAGGTCTTTGCAAAAATTGCCATCCGTTACCGAGGTTCCATCTGTGCAGATTTCTGGACGTAGTAATTCCATGGCATCCTGCTGTGGAGGTGATATCTCTGCCTAATAGCCCCCAGTGTTATTACAGCCATTCCTACTATTTAGCCTAATTTCCCCAGCTCTTCCCACACTGTGCCCCCAGCACATACACCGAGAGTGGCTACAGAGCGCTGTCTCCTCTGGGCCTCTTGATTAATTCTTTGCAAGTATAAATTGATGATTATTATGCCTCCCTTTAGTCATCTCTCCTCTGGGCCGAACAAATTTAGTTCTCCTGATAGCAATGAATAATGGGACAAAGTGTTCATTTGCATTACGTGCCAGCTCTTTCAATCAAACTCTGTTTTTATAATACCTCATTGCAAGTCTCCTTAACATCTCTCTGTTCTGAACATTAAATTCAGAGCTCTAACAACAAGGCGTCTGTCACCCCACTCTCTCCCTCCCTCCAGGCACAGGTTTCCAGCACCTGGCGTGGGGAGGAGGCCGTACGCTCCCAGTCACCTTGCACCAGAGCCGAAGTGGGGAAGTAGATCAAGACTCACTCGAGAGCTGACAAAAATTGATAATAATAAGCCAATTTACATGGAAGAGACTCATTACCAAGCTAGTTACCAATACATTGGGTTGCTGGATTTCTGCCACTAAATTGGATCTCTTGTAGCGAGCAATTTTTCCCCAGCTTGTAGTGAATCTCTCCAGCTTAAAAATACTTCAGGGAAATTGTCTTTACAATAAAAAGAGAGGAACAAGTCTACAGCTGTGTGTGTACATGTGTATGAGGGGCACTGAAGACATCACACAGACATTTTCACCATTTCCTATCTTTGAGTTTCTCTCAGCTTTGAGACGTGGTTGTGAATGCTTTCCGAAAGGCCCCCCAAAATGACTGCTTTATTTTCAAATGCAACCATCTCAGGCAATACAATGATAACTCACGTGGAGGTGAAATGCTCATGATTTGGGGTCTGTGATGCAACGTCCAGTCCTTGGAATCCAAAAAGATATGTGACTTGGGCAGGGTTGGGGGGGAGAATAGTTGAATTTTGATCCAAATGGGAAAATTTTTTCACTGCAAACCTTTGTTTTTCATTATTTGGAAATTTCCATCAGAAGGTGTCTTAGTCCACTCAGGTTGTTATAACAAAGGACGATATTCTGGGTGGCTTAAAAAAACAGAAATTTATTCCTCACAGTTCTGGAGGCTGGAAGTTGGAGATCAGGGTGCCAGCATGGTCGGTTCTGGTAAGAACCTGCTTTCTGGTTCACAGACGGCTGTCTTCTCTCTGTGTCCTCACATGTCATGGAAGGGGTGAGGGAGCTCTCTGGGGTCTCTTTTATAGGATCACTAATCCCATTCATGAAGGCACAGCCTGTCAATATACTACCTTCAGGATTAGAATTGCTACATATGAAGTCTGGGAGGACACAGACATTCAGTACACAGTAGAAGGTTTGGATGTTAGCTGTGGACAGTGCAGGTAAGGTATTGCATTCAGTTCTCCACTTTCTCTTATTGCGTGTGGACAAAATTTCAAGGAGCCAGGATCAAAGTGCTGTGGTGCCAGCTTTGAGAGCAAGTTCAGATGAGAGCTGCCTGCTCTCATGATGGTGGCATGCGCCCATCCCCACCCACACCAGCAACCAAGCAGTTTTTTAGAGAGCCAAACCTTTGAGATGCATCCGAGAGAAACAGGTCTGCATTGACTGAAATAGGCATCACCTTCTTCATGTGTTGAAGCAAGTCCAGACCATGTGTGAAGTGTCATGTATCATGTGTGGTCTATAAATAGGCCCCTGAAATTGACTGCAGCTTTCTTTTGGGAATGAGACCCATGTCAAGCGGGTGTCTGGCTCTCCCTCTTGTGGAAGTTTTGGGGCTACAGCTCCTGCTACAGGTGTCAGTCTGAACTGAAGTGACGGGGTCAGTTTGCTGGGTGGGCACCATGGTAATTGCAGCAGGGACCCTTTGGATGGTCCATGGGGGAAATCAAGGGCTCCCATCAGCTGCTCTCCAGTGAGGATGCTTAGAAACACCCTGCCTTGCACTATGGTTTTGTGTATCTGTTGTCTCCTACCCTAGGCTGTCAGCTCCTTAGAGATGGGGGCCTTTCTGACATTTGTCCATCCCCCGTCCTGCACCTGCCTGGAACGTAACCAGGTTCCAAACATACCTGGTGACTCAAGGTTTGCTGTGTGTGTTTGGAGCCTCTTGGCCCTTGTCTCTCCCAGGTTCTCCTCTCCCTTTGCAGCACCTGCGGTGAATGATTGAACTTCTCTGTTCTTCAGTTTCTCTATTCATAAGCTGAAAGCAATCATGTCTTCCTTCCAGGGTTGGCACAGATAACAGGAGGTGACATGTAATAAAGCTGGGCACAGTGCCAGCCACTTGGCAGGCACCCAATGCATATTAGCTATCGTGTTATTTGGTTGCCCCAACTCTGACCCAAGGTCAGGGATGGAAGCAGGATTCTTGCTGGGGAAGGTGGCAGGGGGGCCTGCTTGGCTGCCTCCACTGTGTATTCTCTAGTGATGGATTATCTGTTAGAGAAGACACGTGTGATGGTCAAAGTGGCATCCGTAAGAAGCAGAAGAAGCTCCACCCCAAACCAAAGGGTTGGACTTGGTCAAACAGCATCCGAGGAAGCTCCACCTCAGTTCACAACACCTCAGGGAAGAACAGGCTAGAGGCAAGTGCCTGGGCACCTGGAGCAGGGTCGACAACCCCGGCACTTGGGCTTCAGTCAGACACATCAGGCAAAGCGCACTGATTGAGCAGCGTCTTGGCCTGACCGGTGGGAGTGAGTGACCTGGTGTTTGCTCTGGCATCTCCCCTCAGGACAGCATTGCTACAGGGCTGTGATCAGGACACACGCCAAACCTCAGTTGGTGGGTCAGCCCTCCGCTGCCTTTGGCTCTGGCTCTGGGCAATGTGCCACCTCAGGTAAATGACCTGCCCTTTCCAGGGCTAAGCTTCCTCATCTGTGAAATGAGAATGAAAACTGCTGCCTCACAGGGCCCTTGTCAGATCATGAACCACAGTGCTCAAAGGGGCTGCCGGAACTCCAGCCCCGCTGGCTGCATGCCCTCAGGAGGGTGCTCTACCCTCTCTGCTTGGCTTTCTCACCGTCACCCGCAGATACTCAGAGGTTGTGAAGCTAATAGTGTGAAGCACTTAGAGCAGTGTCTGGTTCATGGTAAGTCATCAATAAAGGAGCTCTTATAACTCTTCCATTTAAATGACCGCATCCGTCCTAGCCTGGAGGTTAGGCTGAGCCAGTGAGCTGCTGCGGCGCCAGGGAAATCAAGCCTGGGCTCCCTCACGCTGAGCTCTATGCAGACGCACCGTCCTTTAGAGCTGGAAGCCAGATGCTCTGACTAGGCATTCAAGGTCGAAACTCACACGGTGGAACCCTTGGGTTTTGGGAGGCCAGGGTGCAGGTGAGGCTTAAGACCCACTAAGGGAAAGAGACCCACGGTCTCTCCCTGAAGAGAATGTTGGGTCATGGTATACTGCCCTCACAGGTTAATGAACAGAGGTTCTAAGCAGGGCCGCTGCTTGGTCGGGGTCACACATCAGATAAGTGGCAGAACTAAGATTATGACCTGGCTCTGTAAACCCACGGCTGGCCTTTGTGATGTGACTGCTCAGATCCTTGGTGCAGAAGTGGTTTCCCCTTCGCTGAGCAGAGCACCTCCTGCCATCTCGCCCAGCCTTCCGGGGAAGGGCCAGCTGCCCCGCCCTTGCGAGCTCACTGTGTCTCCTGCTTTTACCTCCTAGGGGCTCATTCTCAAGTCTGCACAAGGCTTAGCAGTCTGGCCCTCTGTGCAGGCTCCTGAATCAGGCCCCACATCTCCCTGTAGATACACAAAATACAAACTGCTGCATGTCACACCCCATCCTCACCCAGCAGCCAGACTCTGGAGGCCCTCCACACAAACACAAAGAGTTCTTGGGTCGAGGCTTCCCCTGTACAACTGTGGCTGGATTTACAGAGCTTTCATCCCCATTATGTGAGGCTGGAAGTAACTCACTGCATCTGTACCAACATCAGGTTTTAGAGCAACCCCACAAGGGATGGTTTGTAGGAGGGCTTTTTATATGGCGACTTGGAATGTCTTGCTTATGTTTTTAGATTTAACAACAAAGCTACAAGGGCGGGGATTGGGCTAAATCCTGACAGATCCTCTAAACATCTTGACATTCACCAGGCTCTGGTGAGTGTGTAGCAGATAAATACATTTAATTTTTTCTCTTAAAAAGTTCTCCGCTCTGCTCCCTCTGATACTTTCTGTTTCTTCAGAACTGGGATAGGGCCTCCTTGGTGTGTAATTTCTAACCTTGGGAAGGCATCTGAGCTCCTACAGTCACCATTTTTCTACATTTTGCTGCCCACGAGGGACTGGGCTTGGGCTTCCCTTGCCTTAGATATGAATGAAATCACAGTCTGAGGGGGAGAGAAATTGAAAGAGAAAAGCTTCATTGTATCATTATTCACAATAGCTAATATATGGAAGAAAACCTATGTGTTTGTCAGTGGATGAACGGATAAGGAAGATGTGGTACACATGCACAATGGAATATTACTCAGGCATTAGAAAAAAGAAAATCCTGCCATTTGTGACAACATGGATGGACCTTGAGGGCATCATGTTAAGTGAAATAAGTCAGACAGAGAAAGACAAATACTGTATGTTATCACTCATATGTGGAAGCTACAAAAAACCAAACTCATGAAAAGAGAGAGTAGAATGGTGGTTACCAGGGGTAGGAGGGGGGAAGGGGTGGTGGTGGTGTGTGTGTTAATAGGTAGATGTTGGTCAAAGGGTAAAAACTTCCAGTTTTAAGATGGATAAATTCTGGGGATCAAATGTACGGCCTGGTGATTATAGCTAATAGTGCTATATTATATACTTGAAAGTTGCCAAGAGAGTAGACCTTAAATGTTCTCACCACAAAAAAGAAATGGTAATCATGTGATGTGAGGAGGTGTCAGCTTAGGCTATGGTGATACTCATTTTGCAACATATAAGTATATCAAATCAATACTACACAATGTTACATTTCAATTATGTCTCAATAAAGCTAGGAATAAAAGAAATCCTTGATGAAGTAATAAAAAGTATGAATATTAATTTTTTAAAAAGGAAGAGAAAAGTGTTGAAGCTGCTAATGGTCCTCTAGGAGGTGATGCCACTTTAGGGAGGAAATGCCGAAGGCGGGGGAGAGAGAGAGAGAGAGCGGTGAGGATGGTCTTCCTTCTACAGTGTGGTGATCTTAATCCTAATTCAGAATCTTCCTCCTGTCAACTGAAGAAAAACACACAACCTAAAAGTTGGGGCTTGAGTTTTATTCAGTGAGGACTTAGTGAGGATTTTAGCCCGGGAGATAGCCTCTCAGAGACCTCTGAGCAACTGCTCCCAAGAGGTAAGGGAGGAGCCAGAAACAAGAAAAACAAAAAACCATGCAGTCGGAACATCAAAAGATTACAGCTAACAACAAACCTAGACATCTCAGGTTAATGATTTTAGTGCTTTTCCATGTATGGGAAGATGTAAGACTCCGGGCTCTTTGAAATTATTCCTTAGATATGTATCTTAACTATCTAGGACCAGTATCCAAAGCACAAAACACGTCCTGTTTTTCTCCATCCTGAACTCCCCCTCAGGGCGCACCATAACTGTTTTGTGGCTGCAATGGCTAAGGGCTTGAGCCTTGTAGAACTGGAATGGTGTGCAACAGTCCCTGTGTTTACTGGAATGGCAGACAACATTCCTTGCCCACACTCCCAACCCTCTTGCTTCCCAGGACCCAGTCTCCCCATCTGCACCACTTACCCCAGGGCTTCCTGTGCTCCTGTAAGACATGCAAACTCTGTCTGGATAGGCAGCTTTGGTGACCACAGTCTTCTGTCTTTGGCCGCTCTTGGGACCTCCCGTGGGGGAGTCAGGGATAGCCAGCAAGGGAACCCTGATGAAGGAGTCCCAGGAGGTCAGCCTCAAGGAACAAAGCCGGGAGGGGAGGTTGGATTCGGGAGGAAGGAGCAAACAAGATGACCATAATATTTCCCATGCTGGAACCATTAGGCCCCTCGGTTTGTTCCTGCAAGACAGATCCCCTCAACATCTCAACGTTAAACGGGCTCTGAGGAGTGTGCAACAGATAAACGCACTTAATTTACCCTATACAGAAGCGGCCGGGCACCCCTCCCTCCACGTCCCCCCAGGCTCTGGCAAGGTGCTGAGCAGTGTGCTGAGCTCCAGGATCCAGGATTCTGTCATTTATCTAAATTAGTGGTTCCATGTCCCTGTCATTCTGAGCATTTCAGCAGAACCACACATTTACTCGATTTAGAAGAGAAGAGAGGGGGTAAGAGCTGCTAAGGAAAGTAGTTTGGACACATCAATGTGGGAAAATTGGCACTTTTCCTCCTGAAATCTACTTGCTCTGAGGCTCCAGATGGAGTGTATGTAGTTAATTAACCAGGAAAGCATTAACAGTGTCATCACAGGAAAGTGTGCAAGGTCCAGAGACAAAGGCCATTGGACTAGACTCTGTGGCCGCACTTGCCCCTGGCCTTCTGCAGGAAGGGTTTTCTCCAATTGGACTGGTGCTATGGGGCAAACTGTGCTTTCCTCATCACCGAAACTCCCTGGGGGGCTGGGAGGGACAGCACTCCCTGGGAACTGGAGCTGGCAGCCCGTCCCCGTGCAGAAGGGTCCACTGGCCTTTGCTCTGACCTCCAGGGCCATCCCTGGCTGCTCTTTGGATGTAATTTCCCTATGTTTACTGCAGACATCTGTCACTCCAAGGGAGACTACTAAAGTACAATATGTCACCTTAAACTGTTTGCTAATTGAGCAATGCTGTGGGATTTCTTGATGATCAATGCCACATGCAAGTGCTTATTTAGAGAGAGATCCAAATAGGGACATTTTCTAGAAAGGCTGATTAGTCAATTCTAGTCACAGCCTCCCAAATTAGAGTAGTCATCTGCGAAATGGTAGGGGGAAAATAATATTCACCAAATTAGCAAATAAAAAAGAAGAATGAGTTGTTAATGGGAAACTATTTTCCTTTGTCGCATTCTGACAACAGAAAGGTTGGAGCCCTGGCAGCCTCCAATCACAGCGGCCTTCCCAGGCCTACGAGAATGCTGTTCTTCCAAGATGGTTATCAGCTGAGATCATCAGCTTCATCTCGAGTGAAACTCCTAGATTTAAAAGATCCCAGGCTTCATCCTTTATTTCACCATCCTGTCTCTGAGAACTGACGCTCTGCCTGTGGTGGCTGAGAGTGAAGTGGGGCAGGAAGCTGCATCTGGGGAGTGCACCGCAACTGCCTGGTCCGTGAGAGTGTCAGTCACTTTAGGGAGAGATGCCTCTTCATATCTGCCATGAGGCCCAAAGACAGAAGGAGATGCTGGCCTCCAGGAGCTCTGCTGGGCACCCCCATCCATGGGGACCAGGGTGCAGGTGCCCTTAGCACCGACCAGCCCTGGTCCAGCCTTCTCCACTCCACCCTGCCAGGCAGAGCCCCAAGAGAGCAGGCGCTGGAGCTCAGACGAGACATACTGAGGTGAAGCGCCCAGCAGACTCTCCTCACGTGGGTTGCTCCAATGGTTGCCTTGGAGATGGGGAGCTTGGTCATTGGCAGGAGACAAGAGAGAGTGTGTTGGGAGGGCTCAGGCTTTGAGGCCAGGCAGGGTTTCCTGGGGAGGGACTCAGCTGACTCCTGTGAATCTGTGCAGGGAAGTTCCTAGAGGTTGGCAGAGAAGCTTGGGGTATACAATGACATCATCCTCTTGACCCTGGGAGGGTACTGGGGGCTGGTGAGCAGGGCATGGCCCGAGGAAATCTGCAGTGCCTCTGGATGGCTGACTATCTAATTCATCTTGGAGGTCAGATCCAAAACAGACACTGCAACTCCATCAGCAATTAGTGAGCAGGGCCCCAGGCTAGCCTCTCAGGAGTGTGCCCTGCAACCAGGTGCAGTTCCTGTACAACACAGCCTCATCTCGAAATGGGACTCAGCTTCTCTAAGCCCAGCTGCCCTTGGACTCTTCTTGTTTCTTACTGGTAGAGACTGTTTTTAGTTACCAGCTGCACCACCAACCTAGAGCTAGCTACTTAACCTCACTGAGCTGCAGGTTTTTTCTTGGAAGTGGGAGTAATGATACTTCCTTCACAGGGCTGTGAGGGTAAATGAAGGGGTACAGTGCAAGGCACTCAGTAGGTGCTCAACGGATACCAGATCTTCTTCTTACCTGACCCTTTCAAACCAAGACCATTCGTTTTTTCACTTTAATTGACTCAGCAAATCACTCAAAATACTTCACTTAAATTAAAAAAAAAAAAGAAACCTAGGTAATCGCCAGCCTAAGTAGTTGCATTAACCTGTTATTCTGTCATTTTTATCTGATAAACAGATGACCTTCCTCTCTCTTTCCTTTCAGTGGACAGATCTGAAGGATTTTCAATGTGCAAAGCAGATGGATTGATCAGTTATTGATCAAGAGTGATTTATGACCCCTTCAGGTAAAAAGCTTCCCATAAAAACAATTTAGTAGCTGCTGCCACCAGCCTTAGCAGCCCATAGACAACGGTCTCAGGATTTCTGTAGGGAGATAATCAATACTGAGTATTAGCAGCACAGATTGTTCATTTGGTAGCACTTCAGCAGTGTTAAGGTGGGCTCCCCACTCTTACCTGATGTGAGAACAGCAGTGATCCACTGGGGCTCAGGTGCACCTGCACAAGTCCACGGGGTGGCGAGAAGATGGTGGCCTGGATGTGTTCCAGTTCTGTCCCTTGCTAATGTATGTTACTTTTGTCCTCTTGGTCTCAATTCTTTGTCTGTAAAATGGGATTTCTATATACTACTCTTTTCTTCCTTCCCAGGGCTTTTGCATCATTGGAGGTAAGAATGGATACAGAAGCATTTCTAGAACATTCAGACCATATTACAGCATGTTTCCCCTTCCCCCTCTCCCACTCCAAGGGCTCTAAAACAGACCTTATTGTTTCTAGACATTGGAACAGCTTCCAGACAACTCTTTTTGCTTCCCAATTCTTTCTCCTAGTGCTACCCCCATTCCACAGCGCACACGCACACACACACACACACACACACATACCACACACACCCCAGTTACACAACTCCACTCTATGTCAATGTCAAATTCATGTTCCTAAAGCAGAGTTTTGATCAAGCCTTTCTCACACTCCATAACCTTCAAGACTCCCTATTCTTACAGGGCCAAGTCTAGACTCTCCGGCTGGGCAACTAGACCTTTCAAAACTGTCTTACCTTTCCTGTTAGAGTTGCATCTTATCTGTGCCCCACCTGTCTGTGTCTGAGTCTCACTGGAATGGCTATGCCCATTTGATCCCAGCTCCATTCTCCTCCTGGGTTCTGGGCCCTCTGGGGTCAACACTCAGCCTCAGGTCTTTGTGGCTGCATCTCCTAAAAGCCACTTTTGTGTCCTCTGACCAGTGCCTGGACATAGTGGCATAGCAGACAGAATTGCTGAATTAAGAGAAATCCAGCTGAATTGAGAGTACGGTTTCCTTCCTCCAACCAGCTCAGATAAAGACGTTCAAGCACTCAGTTTTACCATCAAGGAAGCATGTAGCTTGGCCGCTGGGGTGGTCGGTGATTTCAGAAAGATCAGGTGTGACTTGGGAACAAGGCTCTCTCCTTGGCTGAAGAGAAGGTGGTGGAGCTGGTCTGGGATTCTCTCAGATTCCCCTTCTGCCTCTTCATGCATCCTCTGAAACAGCCTCCTCCTGTGTGCCAGCAGTAAGCACCTCATTTCCCTTCCTGCTCAGCACCCATTTCTCCTCTTTTTGGTGACTTTTCTTGGAGTCACACGTCCCTCACTCTCAGTCCAGGTGGTTGGGAGGGGCTGACCTCTGACAAAGATTTTCTCCTTCACTAACTCCAGTCAGGCTCCTCTGAACTCTCTTCTCAACTAGGCCCTGACTTTCAGGCTTCTGTGTTCATCTTTGTATTGACCAATTTTAGCAAAAATCCTGCTTAGTTGCTTAAGCCAGAATCTTGTACCCTTGATATCTGATCTGGTTTCTCATCCCCTATCCTCCCCCAGTGATGTCTGATTGCCATGGGCTGCCTTTAGCAAGAATCCTGCTAAATTGGTTTAACCCAAATTCCCCTTACCTCTGATGTTTCCTCTTAGCCATATTCCATCCACTGACCCCCGCCAGCTCCTTGGCTATAAATTCCCACTTTCCCTTGTTGTATTTGGAGTTGAGGCCAATCTCTCTCCCCCACTGAAAAACCCCATTGTAACAGTCCCTACATCTATCACTATGGTCCTGAATAAAGTAAGTTATTTAACAAGTGTCATAAATAATATTTTCTTGAATACCCCTCTCCATGCCTTGACTCTAGTCAAGCACCCAGAATGCAGGGAGGAGTGCGTTTGAGACTTTCCCCTCTCTCTTTTCTGTGCACAGACTTCATCAAAAAGGAATTGCATAACCATTTTTTTTTAGATTCCATATATATGTGTTAGCATACGGTATTTGTTTTTCTCTTTCTGATTTACTTCACTCTGTATGACAGACTCTAGGTCCATCCATCTCACTACAAATAACTCAATTTTATTTCTTTTTATGGCTGAGTAATATTCTGTTGTATATATGTGCCACATCTTCTTTATCCATTCATCGGTCGGGAGGGGGAAGGGTAAGCTGGGACGAAGTAAGAGAGTAGCATGGACATATATACACTACCAAATGTAAAATAGATAGCTAGTGGGAAGCAGCTGCATAGCACAGGGAGATCAGCTCAGTGCTTTGTGACCACCTAGAGGGGTGGAATAGGGAGGGTGGGAGGAGATGCAAGAGGAGGGGATATGGGGATATATGTATATGTATATTTATAACTGATTCACTTTGTTATACAGCAGAGACTAACACACCATTGTAAAGCAATTATACTCCAATAAAGATGTGGGGGAAAAAAAAAGGAATTGCAGCAGGGTCTCTGACATTCACTTTTGAAGCCTCAGTCGGCTGATGCCTCACTGTTCAGCCACCCTGTTCTCGGCCTGCTGCAAACCCTCACCTGTAGTCAGGGCTGGTAATAAGGGAAAGGTCTCCTCTGGGAAGGGGAGGAGGTCCTTCATCCGGGATGATGAGGAGAGAACCATTACAGACTTGTGGCTCTCAGAAGCACAAACTTATCTATCAATTGTGAAGAATTTGTGGGAAAAAAATAATATCCTCAACCTCTATTTTTCTTTCCTGCTTCTCATTCCCAACTTCCTGAAGGCACTAAAGGGGATGCCATGGACATGGTTGGCGGGTTTTGTGTCCGTGCATCCAGTCACTGGAGGTGTGCTGAGCTGGATCCCACACTGCACCAGTGAAGGAGTGAGCAGAATAAAGTGGTTGTCACCACTGGTGTGGACATGATTGTGGAGTGGTCTCACTTTACCATGAGAATGTGTGATTGATTACGTGACGTATGTCGGGTTCTCTAGAAGCAGAACCGAGACAAGGATTCTTGCGGAGGGGTTTTTCGAGGGACTACTTTCAGAAGAAACCTGAGGGGGAGTGAGGGAAGCAGGATAGGGCAGGTGGGAAGCCAGGCTAAGATATGGGTTCAGCTGGAGTTGCAACATGCCTGATCTCATGGGGAGCTCAGGAGGGTGAATGTCTCCACAGTTTTCTGCACCTGTAAGGGGGCTGAGCTTTGTAACCCCCTATCTTTAGCCCCTCTGAGCCACCCTGGGGAGTGACCCATGATCTCCCAGGCATCTCAGGGCAAGGTGGATTCTCTGGGAAAGGGGTAGCTGTGAGCCTTTAGCAGCTCATGATCACAGCAGCCAGCAGCTGGGGACCAGTGTCGGGTCTGGCAAAGAGAAGCTGAGTGAGACCCACAGCATCTACTGCAGTGGGCTTTGGAGCCAGACTGCCTGTTCTGGAATCCTCCACTTCTAGGCTGTGCGATCTTAATGTCTCTCTGCCTCAGTTTCCTCATCTGGAGAATGGGGCATGATAATAATGCCTCCCTCAGAGGGTTTTGGGCAGTGCTGGCACATAGTGAAGGCTCAGTGGAGGAGGCTATGATTAGTGCACTTAATGCTCAGGAGCTTCCTTAGAGGTGGGGTGCTCCCTGTCTTCCCCCAGTGCCCTCCACAGGCTCCCAGAAGCCTTCGCCCTGTGACAGGAACGCTCCCTCCTGGGCTCAGCAGCCCCAGGGCAGGGGGCAGAGGTGGGCAGGCTCAGCTCTGGGGTGGGAGAAGAAAGCAGAGGAGCTTAGATTCCAAGCAGTCCCTTCACACCTCTCTGAGGCTCTGGGAGGGAGAGGCTCGTTGACAACTTGATTTTTTATGCTCTTCCAAACGAGCCTATAAAAATTCAGCCCATTTGGTTTGCAGACAGAAACTTTGCTTTTAAAATCTTTTCCTTCTTTCTCCCTTTTCAGGGTGAAGTTATCTCAAAGGAAAAGATTGCAAGGAGCAGGGCCGCGCATTTGTCAGCCTTATTTCCCTGTGGGTTTGTAATCATGGGGGACTTTGCTTAAATCCACATGACATTTGTCACTTTGCTGTTGCTTTTATACCCAGAGGGGCTCAGTCCTCATTGGCACCTTTTCCGTTTTATCTGTCTGAGAGGGAGGTATGAAAGCTGTGAAAGCAGAGGGAGGGAGGACGGCGTGCATTTGCATTTGTGTCTGGCTTCTCCTTTGATGGCTGCTTCATCTCTGCCCTGTCAGCTCCCTGGGCAGTGCCCTCACTCAAGGGCTCGAGGGAGAGGTCGGCGGGTTGCAGAGAAGGCGGGTTGCAGAGAAGGCGGGGCTGCAGCCTCATCCCTGGGGGAATGCATGTTTGCACCTGGCACGTGGACACCTGCTCTCTGGGCCTGATCTGCCCACTCACGACGTCTGTCCTTTCATTCATTTATGCAACCAGTGCTGATCAGTGCCTTCAGCATGCCAGGTCTTGGGGCTCCTGCTGTGGGTTCTGCCGTGATTAAGTCAGATAGGATGGCTGCCTGCCCTCATAGAGCTCACTCTCTTCTGGGGGGTGTGTATGTTACAAGAAGTGGGGTCCCCTTCCAGGATCCAAGAATGGGCTCTTGTCTAATGCTCAGAAATGAATTGTCCGAGGAGACACATGTGCTGACAAAGCAAAAGCCTTTATTGGAAAGGGGTGCTTGAGTGGGAAGCAGCAGGGTATGGGAACCCAGGAGAACTCTGCCACGTGACTAGAAGTCTCAGGTTTTATGGTGGTGGGGTTAGCCTTCTGGGTTGTCTCTGGCCGGTCATCTTGCTTGGCCCATATTTGGTCTGACTCAGGGACCTTCCTGGTGGCTTTCATCTCTCAGCCAAGATGGATTCCAGAGCAAGGGTTTCTGGGAGTTTGGCAGGACATATTATGGGCTGGCATCTCCTCCCTCCTTCTGGCCTCTCCCAAATTCTTCTAGTTGGAGCAGCTTGTCAGTTCCATGTTCCTTATCGGAATCTCCTGTTGTGAGACACCTCATGCAAGTGGTTATTATTGTGCCTGGTCAGGGCAGGCAGTTTCAGTCAGTGGTTCCCTAACATGTATAGTGACTGAAGTCAGTGCTGGGTGCAGAGCGATGGGGCGAGGTTAGGGTGGGGCTCATAAAGATGAGGATACTTGAGCTGGCTCCTGACTAGAAATCGAAGGGTGAAAGCGGGGGAGGAGGTTCCAGGTGAGAGAGGGTGGGGTACTTGGGGAGCTGCTGGGGCAGCATGGCTGGGGCATCAGGTGCCATAGAGGTGGTAGGTAGGGGTGATGAGGGGTGGAATGAAACAGAAAGCAGAAGAAGGTCCTATGAGTCGTGCTAAGGACGGCGCCCTTTGTCCTGGCAAATGGCATGTGGGTGACAAGAGAGAGCTGTGTGGGGCATAGTGGAGATGAAATGGACAGGGGAAACCTGGAGGAAGACCCACTGAGGTGATGACAGTTATCAAAGGAAGAGGCAGAGAAGATGCCAGAAACAAGAAACCTACCTGACTGGTTAGGTGAAGGGAGAGGGAAGGGTGGAGGATAACTTTGAGTTTTCAGGCTTACGTGATGGGGAAGGTGGTGACACCACCTGAACCACACATGCCAGGTAGAGGAATGCTGTGTGTCCCTAAGCAAAGGTTTGTTGAATGCACAAACATATGTGGTAAAGATGGACGCCCCCCTACCATTAATCTAGAAATTCAATGTAACTCTAATAAAAAATCCAATACAAAATTTTATGTAATTTGTCAAAATCACTTCCAAAATCTACTTGGAAGAATTAAAGCCCAAGAATAATCACGATAAATCTAAAAATGAAGAGAAAAGGGGTGGTACTTTTTCTATCAGACATCAAGACATATTATGAAGTTATAATAAGTGTTGAGAGTGTGATATTGCCTCCAAGATAAATATATCAGTTGACTAGATAAGAAGCCATGCTCATTCACTTCTGTATTGTTCATGGCAGTGTTCACCCTGCAATGGCATAGGTGAGTCTTTGTGACTGAGGCCATAGGACCAGCAAAGCCTAAAATATTTAGGCTTTGGCTCTTTATAGAAAACATTTGCCAATCCCTGGCCTAGAAACAGATCCAAGCATTTATGAGAACTTGGTGTATGATGGAGATGGTATGACAGATCAGGGGAAAAAGAGGGACTTAGCTTTCCTAGAGGAAAAAAAATTAAAATTAGATTTCTTACCTCATCCTATAAATAAACTCCAGATGGATTAAGGTCCAAATATGAAAAGCAGAACTTTATAATCTTGAGAAGGTAATAGAGGATCAGGTCTTCATCATCTCAGGGTAGAAAAAGGCTTTTTAGGTGAGGCACAAAAAGCACAGCTTATAAAGGAAAAGATTACTCTGTGACAACTACTACTATTACTATTACTGTTACACACATGCACACGCATGCACGCTCATATACATGCACACGATCTCTTTGGCAAGAGACAGCATAAACCAAGTTTACAGCCAGAATAGAGGAAGACAATTGCTACACAGATGAGGGAGTTGTGCCCAATACAGGTCAAGAAGTCCTGCATGTGAATTGTGTTGGCAAAGGACAAATAACCCAGTAGAAAAGTAGGGAAAGGTTAAGACCTGGAGTTTCAACAAAGAGAAACCATTAATGGCCAAAGGTAAATGAAAACTGCTTAGCCACATTACTTATCAGTGGAACACAAAGTAAAATAAAAATGTTGTATTCTGTTTTTATACACATCCAGTTGGCAAAACTCAAAAAGTCTGATGATTCATCCCAAGTATGGAGAAGTAGAGAAGCAGGAAAACTTGCACATCTGGTGAGAAGGAAAACTTTCAGCAGTACTCCAGCAACATCTGATAAAATTGAAAATGTGCGTCCTCTATCACCCAGACATTTGCTTTTCATACTGTATCTCAGAGTGTCTCCCATACACATGCAGAAGGCCATTGTTTGTAGCATTGTTTGTGACGGCGAAAAGAAAAGAAACCACCTAATGGCTCTTGATGCGAGAATGGACTCAGGAATTATGGTATATTCAAGTATTGGACATACAGCAGTCGTGGCAGCATGAATCTATCTTGAAAAATTAATGTTGACAGAATAAGTAGGTTGAGAAATAAGTTGTGATAGCATTTATATAAATTAAAAGACGCACAAGGCAATGTATTTGTTGACTGTCTATCTATCTGTCTATCTATCTATCTACCTATCTATCATCTATCAATCTATCTGTCCATCCATCCATCCCTTTAAAATTAGGCCTAGGCATCTCTCATAATCTTCACCAAAGTAAAATTAAAATAGTTATAAAAATGTAAAAATGGTTGCAGGGGGAGGCATTTTAATGAAAACTGTAAAGTTTTATTCCTTTCACAGAACATTATTTTTAGCAAAATCGAGAGCATGTTTTCTTTTGTTAATCATGGATGGCAGGCACATGGTTGTTTATTCCATTAACTCGATACATTTTGGATTTCTGATTGAAAGAGAGGAAAAGAGTCAGAGTTGTGAAGCAGGCAGGGAAAGGCTTGCTCCTCACTGGGAACTGAACTCCTAACTCTCAGAGCTGGTGTCTGTGGAGCGTCGGAGAGCCCACAGATTGGACATCTGTGCGTGCGGCTGCCTTTCTATCTCTCAAATATACTATATGCACCTAGGCTCAGGAAGCTCAGAGGACATATCTGGGGAGATCAGGCAGACTCCAAGAAACTCAGAGGGAATCAAACAGGAGGCCTACAGGAGTGGGACATCAGTTGCAGACGCTCAGCCAGAAGAGGGGCCCCCTGTGGGATGGCACTCACCGGTGTGCCTCTGTCCTGGGCTTCTGCCATCTCCCAGCACAACTCCCATATATTCTTAAATGTAGGTCAGTGTCACCTCCTTTAGGAAGCCTTCCCTGACCCCCAGTCTGGATTCCAAGGTCCTCCTCTGTCCCGGTGGTATCCTGTGCACAGCT
Source organism: Aethalodelphis obliquidens (assembly GCF_003676395.1). Lineage (NCBI taxonomy): Eukaryota > Metazoa > Chordata > Mammalia > Artiodactyla > Delphinidae > Aethalodelphis > Aethalodelphis obliquidens. The sequence goes on along the minus strand of NW_020837987.1, from coordinate 500,045 downwards.
CTGTCTCTGCTCTCAGTGCACTGCTTGTACTTGTCTTTTAGTCAGTGCACTGAGCTCCTTCAGAGCAGGGGCAATGAGAACTCTGCATCCTCCAGAACTTGCACAGTGCCAGGCTCACAGCACATGCCTTATACTTGGTTCTGTTGATGTGAGTAGAGAGACGGGCAGGTGTTTGGATAGGATGGGGGCTCAGGACAGCTGAAGGTGCAAGAGCCAATGTAATCAGCAAAATCCCTGCACCAGACCAGGCAAGACTCCTTCCAGGCAAGGGGCAGAAAACTCAACAGATGCCTCCAAGAAAACTTACTGGGTCACTTAACAGTGAAGTCCATATAGTCCAGGCTCATCTGGATGAGGGACTCAGTGTTATTTGGACCAGGTCTATCTGTCTCTCTTTCTGTCTCTCCCATTCTCTCTCCCCCACTCCATCCCTCGTTCCTTCATCTCTGGATTTGACTCACTCTGTATGGGAGCCATTCTGTCACTGCTCTGGACAGGAGAAGAGATGGCTGCCACAGATGCAGCCCCTCCAGCAGGGCAGAGCAAGGTTCTCTCTCCTGACTGCTCCAGCCAGTTTCCGGGATTAGCACAGCTTGGTTGTAATTGGATCCTGCACCCACCCCTGACCAATCATCATGGTGGGGTGTGTGTGGGTGGCTTAAGCCTGTCTGGAACTAGGGGTGGAATCAGCCCCACTGCCTCCAACAAGGCTCTGAGAATAAAGAAGGGCTACCAGCTGCCAGTGACTCTTTCCTGTTGGGTTCTGCAGGGCAGCACTTCTGGCTCCTGTCCCAGGATCTATGGCTGAAACATCTTCTGGAACCATAACTAAACACTGAATGTTCAGAGCTCAAAAATTGTTCCTGATGCTATTGCAATGTGTGGTCGTCCATCTATTAAGCCGTGGGTTTTGCATTCAGAGAGGACAGAGCTTTATTTTACATCAGGTTATAAATATGAGGCATTTGTTCATCTCTGTGGGCCTCAGCTAGACACTAAGAAAAAGAGACCGGATGGACTTGGCCAACGCTGGCCCCAGTGGCCAGTGAGAATTAGGAGTGATGTGAGGTTTCACATGAAGGCTTCTATAACTCTTTGAATGATTTTTCATCATAAAACTATTCATAGAGTTGTTAAAAGTGGAGATTTAAATGTGTGGACCCCCATTTGGCGAGGATGTCCAAATGAGAGCCTCATTTATTTTCTGTTTGCTCAGTTATTCAGTATATATTTGTATTGAGCCTTTGGGGAGTGCACAGGCCTCTACCTGACTCTAACCATGGCTGCTAAGATAGGGCTTAAATAAAAGGCGTCCAGGGCGTTAGTACCAGTGTCAACAAGAAAAAGGACAGCCACGCTTGCTGAGCCCCTGCGTGTCCCGCACTGTGCTGTGCACATCACTTTTACTGTCCGTGGTAATTCTCAACAACAACCTCTGAGGTAGCTGCACCGTTACTAGGTCGTGGTTACAGAAACCAAAGCTTAGTGAGAGCCATGGGGTTAGCTCAAGGTCACAGAAGGGGTAAACGGTGGAGCTGGGTAAACGGTGGAGTGGTAAACGTCAAACCCAGCCTGACATTAATTCTAGAACTCTCACTTATAAGAATCATGCTTTTCTGCTGAAACAGAACTGGAGGATGACTGGTTTTAAAGAATGCAATATTTGTGAATACAAATATTAGCCTCCTACCATAAGTATGTTCCTGCAAACAGATCATTTTTTTTGAAATTCAAATCCCTATTTGAAACTGACTATAGGAAGTCACAAGGGAACACCAAGGGGGCCTTCTTTTGTTAAGTGAGCACTATCTTCAAAACTACATTGCTTTGATAAATCAAAGATGTTTTTATTAATCATAACTGGAGCAGTCATTGACTGAGTTCCTATGTGGTGTCAGGCATGATTCTAATCTACTGCGGCTAACAGCTCTTTCCTAAGAGTATTCAAATGGTCCCATGAGGAGGGATGGCAGGGGTCAGCTGCCTATTCACTAAATCTCTTTCTGCTTCCTCCCAGGCACACAGCTAGCTCACATTTCCCAGCCCCCTGCAATTAGGCATGACCATGTGACTGAATTCTGCTCAATGCACAGTGGGTGAAGGTGACAGGTATCACCCAGGCACTTTCCTCCACCTCTCACCCCTTCTTGGAGACCACGGAAGCCAGGTGGAGCCACAGGATGGATTGAGCCTGGCTCCCTGAGTCAGAACTGGAGGTGAACACCCATCGTTCAGAACTCTTGCCTTGGGCTTTACTTGAGAAAGAGAAAAACGTCAATTATGTTAATCCATTGAGACTTGGGGATACTTTGTTGCAATGGCTAGCATTGTTTTATAGCTAGCTATTTTAATGACCGTACAACACATATTCTTTCTACCTTTGGACATTTCTGAAATTATTAGGCTGGATGTTAACTCTTCCCAACACTTACACTTGCTGTTGTCCTGGGATGAGGTCTAATTCCAAGAGAATGAATTTGCTGGGGCCACTACAAGCTCGAGTTCTCTTTATTTATTTATTTTTTAATTTTTTTAAAAAAATTTTATTGGGGTATAATTGATTTACAATGTTGTGTTACTTTCAGGTGTATAGCAAGGTGAATCTGTTATACAAATACATATATCCACTCCTTTTTAGATTCTTTTCCCATATAGGTCATTACAGAGTATTAAGTAGATCGAGTTCTCTTTAAATGAAGCTCTCTGTTTCAGCTTTTCTGGACTACACCGGGTAGTGACAATTCAAACTTCAGACCTGCCTGAAGACCAGCTTATGGTTCAAACTCTCAGGAGAGAATTTTTTTCCTACCTGTATATGGTGCCGAGGTTGAGACAAGCAAGTTTGTTTGCCACTCTTTCTATTGGGTGGGTTTATTTCTCATGTATTCACACGTGGAGGGTATGACTCTACCTGTCAGCTCAACTGGGCTAAGGAGTGTCCAGATAGCTCGTAGAACATTATTTCTGGGTGTGTCTGTGAGGATGTCTCCAGAAGAGATTAGCATCTGAATAGGTAGACTGAGTAAAGAAGATCACCTTCACCAGTGTGGGTGGGCATAATCCAATCTATTGAGGGTCTGAATAGAACAAAAAGGTGGAGGAAGGGCGAATTCCCTCCCTCTGCTGGAGCTGGGACATCCATTTTCTGCCCTTGGACATTGGCACCCCTAGCTCTCAGGTGTTCAGGCTCAGACCAGGATTTATACCCCTGGCCGCCCACTCTTAGGCTTTAGGACTCAGACGAGATTACATCACCGGCTTTCCGGGGTTTCCAGCTTGCAAACGGCAGATCATGGGACTTCTCAGTTTCCATAAGCATTTGTACCAGTTCCAGAAAACAAACAAACAAACAAATCTCTCTATATATCCTGCTTCTCTGTAGAACCCTGACTAATACAGAAGGGCTGACCTTTGATGTTCTGGCTTTATGTGGGGGCTCCTACTGAAGACCCCATGTTAGGCATTGTTTTCTTTTCTAGTGGTATGTAAATAATGTTGCATCTTACATTCAATTTGTATCTTAAATTCAATGAAATGCAGTATTATTAGCTCCAGTTTATAGATGGAAAATGAAAACATCTGAGGCACAGAGAGATTAAGGAATTCACTAGTAAATGTCAGAGCTGCAATGTGGACTTAAGGTTCTTAACCACCGCACCACTGCAGTGGTGGCCCTGTGGTTACACTTGGCCACCGAATAGAGGATGGGTGGGGTACTGGCTCAGGGCTGGAGCCAGCTCTGCCATTGTTAGGGGTTTGAATTTGGGCATGACTCTCAGCTTCAGGTCTCTCATCTGCATCCTGGAGATAATAAGAAATTGATTATAAGATTGCAGTGAGGATTAAGTGGGGCTACAATGTAAAACATTTAACATAGTGCCAGGCACATAGAATCTATTCAGTGATGGTTAGGTGTGGTTATTATTATTTTACTCACTATCCTATACTGTTTCCCAGTAGTAGTAGTAAAAACCTGAGCATTTATTCGGTACCTACCAGGTTCATGCCGTGCTCTCTCATTTCAGCCTATGATAAAGTCACTATTATCCTCATTTCACAGATGAGAAACTGGGCTCAGAGATGCCAAGTGACCTGCCCAGGTCACACGGGTGGCTAGTGGCAGAACCAGGGTTCAAACGCAGGCCTGCCTGACTCCAGTGGGTGTACTCTTTCCTCTCTGCCCTGCCTCACTCAGTGCAACTTGCTTCCAGGATGTAATATTTTACAGAATGAAAAACCTGGGAATGATTCTAGGCCTGCCTACTGACTTCTCCCTGAATGATCAGAACTATTCCTCCTTTAAACACAAATCCTCTCTGGTCCTGGCTGGCTAGCAATGGTCACTTGCTGTGGGGAAAGGGTGGCTAGCCTAAACCAGCTTAGGAGAGACTCTAGTCCAGTGTGGACTATGCCCTTTCTGGTGATCATTCCAGTGACCCAGTGACTTAGATCATAAGGACTCTCTGGGCTGTGCAGTCAGAGGAGGCTTCCCGGAAAAACGGGCACTCCAGCCAGGCCTTGAGGGACGGGGGACCATGAGATGGATGGAAAGAGCATGGAGGCACTTGGCAGGAGTCCAGCGTGAGCAAGGGGATAAAGGGAAGAATGCGCATCTGGGGTTAGGGGGATTTGGGAGATGGTTTGGGGACCTAGAGGCAGCTCTGCCTGTGTCACTCCCAGTGATGCTCAGGAACATGAAGACTTGCTGCTGCAGCCAGTTCCTGTAGCTCAGAGGCCAGAGGATGGGCAGGTGGTCTGAGCAGCCTCAGTGCCCTTCAAAGTCAGGTCATCCAGCCCCAGCTGGGATGCGAGGTCCTGGCCACACACCTGAGGCCCCAGCCGGGGATTCAGGCTGTTGCTCCCACCTCAAGATCCTGCCTGCCTGCCCTGGCTTCACTCTCTGTGGGTCTTTCTTACACCAGGCCCAAGGCCTCACACCTAGACTCCCCTGTCTGCCCAGCTCACGCTCCTGCTTGCCTTGGTGTAAGACCGGCTTTGCCTTGCATACAAGAAGTGCTCTTTGGGTAGAAGGGGTCTGGATACTCAGCAGAAGGGAGAGTGTGTTGGCACATGTCACCAAAATACTGCCAGGCTTGGCTGGCTCCGGGGACGTGAGTGATGGGTCAGGACTCGGTTCTTCCCATCTGTTGGCTCATACCTCCTCTCTGCTGGCTTCCCGTGCAGGTGAGTTCCCTCCATGTGACATATGCTGGCAGTTCCAGCCTTAATTGCCACCTGCTAGAGATTTCAATTAAGAGAAAATTTTTGTCCTGAGAGCAAGTACCTATCCTTTGAGTGTTGGTGGCCAAGGGATGACTAGCCTTGATGACCTGTCTTGGGACATGTGCCCACCCTAGGGGAGTAAGGGAGGGGAGGTTCCCAAAGGAAACCAGTGCTTTTTCTAGAGGACAGGAAGGTGGGAGCCAGGAAGCTGGCAGGGGCTAACACCCTCAAGGGCTGGACCCCTCAGGTGCTCTGCCCCCAGTGCCCTGTGCTCCAGGCTCGGGGTCGCCTTGGTCTGCATCATCTGCTTCTCCATGTGTAGGAGGGAAGAACAAATGGGTGGTGTCTGCTCAGCTCCGAGGATACTCACTGATAGTGCCGCTGTTGGCTTTGGAGATGCATTGTCCCTGGGGAGCTGAGTCCTGGGAATGCCAGTTTGCCTGAGGCCTTCTGGGGCGGAGCTGCAGCCCCTGCTGGCCCATCTCAGGAAGCAAGTCTAAGCTTCTGGGGAAGCTTCCTGACACGGGGAACTGACATCTAGTCTGCAGGCTAGGCTGGCAGCAAGTGGACAGTGTTCTTGTGACCATGTGGCAGCTGCCTCGCATCTGCAGGTATGGACGAGGAGCCCAGGATATCCCCAGGAACAGGTTTTGGGCATCTTTCTGCGTGAACATTTGATTTATGTACTTAGAAATGCCCTACATACCAAAGGTTGCCACACTGTTACAAACAAGATGTTTATCCCAACACAGAGTTTCTCTTCGGACCACCTAAAAGCTGAGTAAAAGGTGAAATTTATTTTTTACCTCAATTTCCAAATCCTGGCCTTTCCAGTCAGTGGGAAACCAGGTCTTGCAGTCCTGAGAGAAAAGCAATTCTTAGTACTAGGGGCAAGCGTTCAGTTTCAAACACAGGGCAGGCAAGTCCTGGGAGGAATCAGGGCACAGGGACATTATGTGACTTGGCAGGTGGATTGCAGGAGGGCAGTCAAAGACCCTTTTTTCATGTCAGAGAGGCGCCCAGGGACTCTGGCTCACTGCCCTGCTCTGGTGGTAGAGGCTGGTGGCTGTGAGGCCACCACCACGTGACAAGATGCTGCGTCTCCGGGTGGAGTGAGTGTTGCCGGTGCCATGTGCTTTGCAGCTGTGGGAAGACACAGTCATCCTCCTTAATTTCCCTGTGTGTCACTGAGGGGGCGACATCTCAGCCGAGATCTGAAGGCCAGAGGAGCCAGCCACACCCAAGGACAGAACAATGCGTGCAGGGAAAGGGACTGTGTCCAAAGATGGGTCAGGCCCCCACGTGTGTGGGCAGGGGAGGGCGGCAGGGACCAGGCCACATGGGCCATGCGGGCTGTGGTGAGGGGCTCTGGCTTGATTCTTGTGAAGTGGGAAGCAATAAAGAGCAGGTGAGGGATTTAAGCAGGGAGTGACATGATCTGGTTTGCCTTTTAAAGAGAAACCTGGATGCTGCTGGGAGAGTGCTTGGTGAGGAGCCAGTGTGCCACCTGTGCCTCCAGGCCTGGGTGTAGGTGCTGAGAGAGCAGCGGTATGGACAGGACAAGGTCTATGGATACAAGATCTATTTTGGAGGTTGAACTGACAGGACATATGGATGGTTTATACTTAGGGCTGAGAAAAAGGGAGCTATTAAGAATGCACCACTCCTTCTGGGAAAACTGGACAGCTACATGTAAGAGAATGAAATTAGAACACTCCATAACATCATACACAAAAATAAACTCAAACTGGATTAAAGACCTAAATGTAAGGCCAGAAACTATCAAACTCTTAGAGGACAACATAGTCAGAACACTCTGTGACATAAATCACAGCAAGATCCTTTTTGACCCACCTCCTAGAGAAATGGAAATAAAAACAAAAATAAACAACCGGGACCTAATGAAACTTAAAAGCTTTTGCACAGCAAAGGAAACCATAAACAAGACCAAAAGACAATCCTCAGAATGGGAGAAAATATTTGAAAATAAAGCAACTGACAAAGGATTAATCTCCAAAATTTACAAGCAGCTTATGCAGCTCAATATCAAAAAACCAAACAACCCAATCCAAAAATGGGCAGAAGACCTAAATAGACATTTCTCCAAAGAAGATATACAGATTGCAAACAAACACATGAAAGGATGCTCAACATCATTAATCATTAGAGAAATGCAAATCAAAACTACAATGAGATATCATCTCACAGTGGTCAGAATGGCCATCATCAAAAAATCTAGAAGCAATAAATGCTGGAGAGGGTGTGGAGAAAAGGGAACACTCTTGCACTGTTGGTGGGAATGTAAATTGATACAACCACTATGGAGAACAGTATGGGGGTTCCTTAAAAAACTAAAAATAGAACTACCATACGACCCAGCAATCCCACTACTGGGCATATACCCTGAGAAAACCATAATTCAAAAAGAGTTATGTACCACAATGTTCATTGCAGCTCTATTTACGATAGCCAGGACATGGAAGCAACCTAAGTGTCCATCAACGGATGAATGGATAAAGAAGATGTGTCACATATATACAATGGAATATTACTCAGCCATAAAAAGAAACGAAATTGAGTTATTTGTAGTGAGGTGGATGGATCTAGAATCTGTCATACAGAGTGAAGTAAGTCAGAAAGAGAAAAACAAATACCGTATGCTAACACATATATATGGAATCTAAAAAAAAAAAAAATGGTCATGAAGAACCTAGGGGCAAGACGGGAATAAAGATGCAGACCTACTAGAGAATGGACTTGAGGACACGGGGATGGGGAAGGGTAAGTTGGGACAAGGTGAGAGAGTGGCATGGACATATATACACTACCAAACATAAAATAGATAGCTAGTGGGAAGCAGCCACATAGCACAGGGAGATCAGCTCGTTGCTTTGTGACCACCTAGAGGGATGGGATAGGGAGGGTGGGAGGGAAGGAGCGGCAAGAGGGAAGACATATGGGGACATATGTATATGTATAACTGATTCACTTTGTTATAAAGCAGAAACTAACACAGCATTGTTAAGCAATTATACTCCAATAAAGATGTTAAAAAAATTACTTACAATTAAGTAATGTAAATGTTATGTGAATAGCTGTGAAGAAACGTAAATGATATGTAAAGAAAAAAAGAATGCACCACTCCTAAATTTCTGATTTGGACCCTTTGACTCAGATGTAGGAGACTTGCGTCTCTTGTGCAACGTCCTTGTGTGATATCAAGTAAGGAGTTGAATCCAGAAGTGTAGAGGGATCTCTCAAAATGGCTGTGCTGGGGTCCATGTCTGAGCTGCAGCATATAGGTGCATCTAAAGCTGTGAGGAAACAGTAGGGCCAAGACCTGTCCTGAGCAAACATCAACATTTAGAGGTGGGCTGGGTGAAGAGAAACTCACAGAGCAGTGTGAGAGAGGAGAGGGACCGAGAGAAGGAGGCATCGTGGGAGCTCAGAGCAGGCTAGAATATGGGGGACTAATGCTGCTCAGAGACTGAGGAATGTGAAAATTACCACTGGCCTTGGGAATAAGGAGGCTGTGGTGGTGTGAGTGGTGGAGACCAGCCCACATTGGAGCAACTGAAGATGGAATGGGAGGTGAGGAAGTGGGGCAACCTGTGCAAACCACTTTACTCTGGGTATATCACTTCCCAGTTTCCTCGGGCACAGCTATGTGACTCATTTTGGCCGGAAATGTGAGCAAAGGAGCACATGCCATTCATGGGCTGAGGCAGTGAAAACCCTTGGACTGCTTTCTTACTTTCTCCTTCCATTCTGGCAGCCCCTGGAGGCTGCCCTTCCAGATGAAACAGCTGCAAGATGGTGGAGGCTCCATCAGCCTGGATCCTGAGTGACTGTGTGGAACAGAGCCTCCTTACCTGAAACTGACAGGTGCATAGAGCGCCATCTCCCGAGTCCATGTTTCTCTGTGGCTTTAGTGACTAGGAACCTGCATGCAGATGGTGTGACCCCCAGGTTCTTCTCTGCTTGCCTCTCTCTGGCTCTACCAGGAGTGGGAGGAGGAAGGGGAAGTACAAAAGAATTGTATTCTTCTTCTCTTTTTATGGTCCTGGTGTTCACACTGCTGTGTTTCTCCCAGGCCCTCCACAACAATCAGCAGCCAGACACCTCTCAAATCAAATATCTTGCAAGCCCTCCCAGTAACAGATCCGCCACAGAGCGAGTGCTGCCGGCACTCCATCACAGAGATGGCCATCCATCGGTCGGTTGAGGGGCTGTTATTAATAATAGGTGGGAAAATATCTACTTGACTGCTCTGTCATTGTTATTGCCCTTAACTATTACTTAAAGAAGAAACACAGTCAATATGCTTAATCTATGGTCTTCTCTGAACATTTTGGTAGCAATTCATTTTAATTAGTAGGCGATATCCAAGGCCTGACTACAGTAAATCTGCAGTTTAATACAGCCAATCTGATGAGCTAAATAGAAATGCACATATTCCTTTTTTTTACTTCATTGACAACATGCAGAAAGATTGCAGTAGGGGTGCCCTTCTGCCCGTTTCACTTCAACACATGCCCAAGGCTGTCCCATATCTTGAGATTAAGTAAAATCCTAAGTAGGACCTATCAGTAAAACTGCTCTTCTGATCACCGTCATTAGTGGGCTGTTGGCCACCAGATCCTAAATACCTCTGGTTCCTGCTGCTGAACCAGCAAATCTCCCTCTTTATTCACAGTTTTGAGTGCTCAACTTTAGTCAAAGTGGCCTTTATGTACCAGCCATTCTAAGAGGCAGCCTTGAACTCTTCAGTCACTCTGCAATGCTCCCCAAGGTCATTGATCCACTAGCCCCCTGTAGCCCTGTCCTGAGTAGGAGATGTCTGCTGAATGAGATCAGCCCCAGGACCAGGATCTGAGCTTCTCTTTTAAGTGGGTTAACTGTCATCCTGCTGTCTTTGTTAAACTATCAATTTTCTTAGCAAATCCTTTTTAAATGCAAAACACAGAAGCAAACTTCAGCCCAGTTTTGGTAGAATTTTCACACATTTTTGTCTTTGTAGACATCATCTGTATTTAGGTATTCAAGAAGTCACTTTATATTTTAGGGATGTCCTACTAAGTCATTCTCTTTTTCTAATTCAGCAAATTTTGAGTGATTGCAATGTGCATTTTTGAGTGAATTCCTGAGTAAAGATTGTGTTGTAACAAAATACTTCTGGTAACCTCTCCTGAGTGATGATGGGGGGGGGGGGGAGGGAGATGACTTTCTAGGACAAGCTCCAGTCTCTTGCAATGGATTATCTTGCAGTCAAAGAAGTCAGGAAATCTTAACATCAGCACCGCCTTTCGCTGTTGTGGCCTGGCAAGTCACACAGAGCTCCCCAGGGGTTCAGGCTGTGGCCAGGACCTCACACAGGCTCGGCTTCTCCCCCTTTCCCTGCCCTCCTCTCTCTCACCCTCACTTGTTTCTCCTTCCTTGACAAATCAGCTGCCACAAGTTGCCATCTCAGAGACTTCTTCTAGGAGAGCCTAACCCGAGATAAGCCCTGAGCTGATTCTGGGTGTGAGACAGCCCCCAGTTTGCTCACAAGCTTAGCTCCTCAGGTGCAGCCTCCCAGCTAGTGGGCTGCTGTGTTGGCTTCCAATAGAACATCCGATTGATTTTAAAATACTGCTGTTGACTTCTACAATGCTAGGCCATCTGGGATCTGTGCGTGTCACAGGTTTATTTTCCTGTCATAGACCCAATTTTTTGTCTACAAGCACAATCTATGGGTTCATTGCTGAGCCCTCCTGAGTGATTCGGAGTCAGGCAAAGCCATAGCAGCGTGAGCTGGCCGACACAGTCTCTCCTGAATCTACGAGTCTGCTAAGCACCTCTCTGAAACGCCAGTGTGTGAGGCCAGCCCACTTTGGACAACTTGGAGAAGACAGGTGGCCAATTTGTTAGCAAGGCCCTCTGGCCCCGCATTTGACCATAATCTCGGTCTGTAGGACAGCATGGGCCAGGCTCTCGTGGCCTCTGGCTTCCAGCTGGGTTTGGCAGTACTAGAAGGGATGGGAGAGATCCAGTGTTTGCTTCCTCCCCAGCAGGCTGAGTTCCTCTGTGGAAAAACTGCAGCTCCTTCCTGAGACCTCTTCCACAGCAGCGCAAGTGGTGACACTGTTGTCACCTAGTGTGTGTTCCCACGTCCCTTGTGGTTCCCTTTAACCCTCCCCTCCATGAGCAGGCCTTTCATTAAGCTCTCCTCAAGGACTCTTTGGATATGCCTCTGCCCCCAGGTCCCTGACTGATTCGGAAGGAGACATCTGTGTGTCACTGGTGACTGTGGAAGAACCCCATAAGAGAATATTCACCGCAGACAACATTCTCATTCCTTTGCCCACGCAGTTTCTTCTGTCCCACTCTCCACCTATCAAAATGTTTCTCTTTATTCCAGTCAGCGTACTAGTTCTCCCTCTCCTAGGGATCTTCCGTGAGCTCTCTGGTCAGGGTTTATTGAGCCTTCCGCCTGGCCCTCAGGGCATTGCCCAGCCAGGTTGGTTGCTGACAACTGGGACACCCCAGGACGTTGGAGCCACCTGAGGGCAGGGGCCACACCCTGTCACCTCTGAACTCCTTCTGTCCAGCAGGGGACCTGGCACAGCTGCGTGTTTGGTCATGGTAACTGAGTGCCAACCTCATTCAAATCATGTTCTTTGGGCGTATGGGGCATGGTTTTCTTTAACTTCAAACCATTCCCCATACTGTGAGATGTCTTGTGCCTTCCCAACTTCTCCAAGAATACTTCAGGGACAATCCCTGGACACTCATCCCTGCTGAGTTTTGTTCTCCATTCTATCTCTTTCCCACAGCTCTTGTTCTCTCTCTACCTTAGATCACTCCAAATGTTCTTCTTTCTTTCTTCTCCAAAGCACTACTGACAAGAGGCTGAGATGTTTCATGCTGAAGGTTTAGCGACATGAGAAAGGAAAACCAGCATCTTACCGAATGGGCAACAGCGTCAAGTGGTATTTCGTTAGCTGTGGCTGCTGTACTATCCCTGACAGCTCCTCTGCAGGTTGTGTCTCTCTGGCTGTCTTCCTTTCCAGGTCTAATCCCTCTCTGCCATTTGACTGGAGCCCCCCTTTATCTCCTCAGCCCTGTCTTTTCTCGTCTCCCCATCCCAAAGCCTTTTCAAACAAATGAGACAAAAATTCCACTTACAACAGAGCTTCGTTCTCTCTTTCTCCTCCCCACTGTGCCCTGGGGCCTATATTTTCACACACACAGAAAGATTCTCTGAAGTATTTTTCTAGGCTGAAAGGCCATCTACCCCTAAGAAGAACTTGACCTATTTCTTAGAGTAGTGTAGCCACTACAGTCAATTTTTGTTTTCAATAACAGCATCTTCTCTTCTTGTTACTCCATTAGAACTTGGGCTGCTGAGCTGGGGTCCTGTGGGTCACCCATCTATCCCAAATTTTCTGGAAGTTGATGCAGCTGTGCAATGGTTTTCTCTTTGTCCCCTGCCCTCATGTGATGCTCAGCATGGTGGGGAGTACAGGTACTACCACAGGTGACTTGTGCCCTGTGTCACATTCTTGGGCCCAGCTGACATCAACACAGCTGTAGTGTGCAGTGCCAGGCACATGGCCAGGGTTCCAACACCAGGATCCCTCCTCAAGCAAGCCTTGTGGAAGCTCTGTTTTTCTGACATACAGCTCTCATTGAAGCTATGGGGGCAATCAGCCCAAGCATAGGCACAGCCTGCAAAGGCAGGAGGGTTGACACACTCAGGGACAAACCTCTTCCAGCAGGGGACAGGTGTAGGGAATACATGCTCCAACCTCCCATCCTTCAAATGAGCACTTCTGAAGTCCATTCCAGCAAATTCTTCAGAAGGTCCCAGCAGGACCATGCCCTCAGCGCCCACAGCTCCCTAGTGTCCCCTCTTATCGGCTCTCCTCCTGTTCCCTCCCTCCTGTTCCCTGGGATCACCTCCCAAATCAACTACCAGCACCTAAGTCTTTGTCTGGGGTCTGCTTTGAGGGGACCCAGTTGAGAACAGTTACTCAAAGGCTGTGTGTTCTATGACCTTCAGTAATTACCTATGGTGCTGAACTGGGATCTGTGGCTGCCCACTGGTTCGGAGCCATTCTGCACAGCTTTGCTAACAATTCCCTGACTTTCTTGCTCCTGTTTCTGCAGGGTCATGTGACTCATGTGATGGATCTGCCCATATATCTCTTCTCTCTTCCAGAGTATGATATTAGACATCTCAACTCTGGAAGTTTGATTCATCTGGGGAAAGTCTTTGGCCAGATGAAAAGCCGTAAAGTTCTCCTGCTGTGACAAGGAGCAAATGACTTCAGCGTCATATTACTGCCCCCAAACTCCAATAGAGCCGGAGTTTGAGGTGTCTCATCTTTTCAAGCAGAGGTGTTAAGAGATGCATTACTCATCAGCATTGCCTGATTCTTGCCTTGTTAGGAGCTGCAGAAGAAAGTCAATGTTTTGACAAGGAAGCTAAGACCAAGAGCCAGAATGACTGTAAAATTCTGCCAGTGGGTGCCTGAATGCATTTGACACTTAATTTCCCCCAGAATGAGTTGCCTGTATTGGCCAGGGGCCTGCTGGACTCATAAATTCTACTGGAGAAGAGGCTTTGTGTCCGCACATTCTGATTCCTTTAAAACAGTGAAATTTCTCTTTGCCCAGTCTCCGGAAGTCCCCATGGCAATCAGATTTCCAGCTGGAGCCCTCACACCTGTGTGGTTTCCTCTGCTTTCCCTTTATTTCATCCTCAGCACCCTGGAGCCACCTTGGCTGGGTGTTCTCGGGGCTCCCCAATATGGGCACCATATTGAAGCAGAACATTGCAGTTACTTAGAAAATACTCTCTGTGAGACCAAACACTGTATTTGGTGCTAATCTTTATACTCAGTTCTGTGAGGTGGATATTGCTGGACCCAACCTATCACTGAGGAAAATGAGGCTCAGAGAGGGTGAATTGTTTGTCTGAGATCACACGGCAAGTAAGAGGTGAATATCAAAGGTAATCCCAAGGCTTCTGACTCCACATTCAGTGTTTTCCTCATCAGGACGTATTTCCTAGGAGGATATGGTGCTTGTGGTGGATGATAAAAAAGGAGGTTGGGCGACGTGGATATGTAGGTATTTATGAAGCACAGTTTGGGGTAGAGATGGCATATCCACGAAGGAGATGGACACTACTGGTGAGTAAGTTCTTGCCCATTTGGACCTGACTGAATCATGTGAGGCTGCCAGTTCTTGGCTGGCTCTGGGCTGTCTGGCAGCCTTCCAATCCCCACATGGTTTCCCAGCTACCCTTAGAGTAGGTGGGGTTGTCCTGGATGCTAGACAGTGGTATTCTGATCTCAATCAGCCTCCTATGAATTGATCAAAGAGAACCAAACATTTGGGGTCTGGTGCCCTAAAGCTGAAGGATTTCACCAGGCATGAGGACCCCCGAGATGAGAACTAGAACTTGGTCCAGTCATCATGACCCCAACAGGGATGGACCCTCTTTGTCTCATCTCTGAGGTCTTGCTGGGGCAGCTAGTCAGCCCTCTGATGTCCATTTGAAAGCAGTCATGTAGGCAAGGAAAAGTGTGGGTTTCATCTCCTCTAACACATGACTCAGATCAGCCTTCCCTCTTCCACAAGGATGATGTTGGAGCTCAGAGGAGAGACACATGTTGGGGCTACACTGAGCCTCTCTTCTCTGCTCCATGACGGCCATTCAGAAGCAAATCCTGGATTGGGGGATGCGTTGTACAGCCCCATGTTTTCCTGTCAAGAAGGGCCAACGATTTATGTCTGATCATAAGAGCATTTTACAGATTTTCCCAAATTAATGCAATCCCAACTCCTTGTCAGCCCCTAAAAGCCTACATAGGATTGGACTCCTGCCTTGTAATGTGTCCTTTTGCTCATTACTCTCTGGCCATGTTGGCCTCTGTCCCGCTGTCCTACTTACGAAGCTAGTGGGATGGGGGGGTGGGGCTTTATGTGAGCCTCTCCCTTCCTGCCTCGCTTGGCTAGCTCTTTCCCATCATTCTGCTCTCCCCTCACTGGCACCTCCTTAAAGTGGCCTCCCCTGTCTACTGTTACCATCTAAAATCTCCCTGCCCTCTTGGTTCTCTATGACATGACCATGCTGTTTCCTTCCAACACTGACGCTGTCTGAAATTGTCTTGTTTGTTTGTCATTGTTTGCCTCTCCTCACTGGAATGCAAACTGTTGCCCCTACAACAGTGCCCTATCCCTAGCAGGTGTCCCAGAGAGTAGAACATTTGTTACATGAATGAATTCCTAGTAAGAAATATGATTGTAGCGTCCAAACACTCTATCTGGAATTCACGGTAAGTTGATAATGACTTTAAATTCTCGCTTATCCATTATATTCTAGCTTGTGCCCTTCCTCTTCTCACTCCCCTACTTTCCCTGTGGTCTTTCTCTACTTCTTCCCACTCTCTTTCTCTCTCTCTCTCTTCCCTTCCCTTTCCTTTCTCCCTTTCCCCTTCCTCTCTCCCCTATCCTTCCCTTTCTGCTTGCTTGCCTGGGAAGCAGGTAACTCAGCAGGCAGACAGGAGAGATAGTCCCACCTGATTTACCCACAATGGCCATCATCATGAGTAAGAAAAGTCTCTTCACTCGATCCTGGGTGGGACCAGAGGTGACAGAGTCCTCCCATAGAGTCCCAAGATAGGCCTGGGGCACCGGACAGACCAGCTGGAACGCAGCTTGTATCTGGTCATCCAAAGAAGCCTGTCACTTCTGGGATCCAGCATTACTGTAGCTTAGAGTGCATTTGTCAGGACAGCTTTGGGCCTGGGTGTTGGAGAGGAACAGCTAAATTCATCATAGGCATGAAACGAGACCAAGCAGGCTGAAGTCCTCTGCTCACATAGAGAGAGTTTAATTTATTTATAAATGCTTACTGCTTTGTCTGATTCTTCAGGAGCCTTCAGTAGGAAAGGGAAATTGTGCCTCCCAATCCTGCTGAATGATAATGTTCCAAGGAGACCAGCACTTGAAAACAAAAACGACTCTTCTTTTGTCCTAATCTTAAATCCCGTCACCTTAGCAGGAGCTGCTGAGTGCTGGTAATGAGTGTTGAGAGGCAATCTGAGGACAGTAATTAGGTATTAAACCTGGATAGGTACTAACCAAGAGGTGTGTGGCCCCTTGGCTCAGCACCGCAAATGAGGATCTCTCCCAGCCAACATATCTGGCCGTCCACAGGGGAACAGAACTGCATTGTTGCCAAGTGAAATGTGATTTTAAAGATTCCGAGCACACGGTTTCTGCCTCCAGCATTCTAGATTTGTAGACTGACATGTTTTTTCTTGGGTGGATTCCAGATATTGTATAACTTGTGCATTTCTGAGTTACAGAATGGTAGATGGGGACTTGTCTTTTTGTTATGAGCAGGTACAATGTGGATAGCGGTTAAGCGCTGTCAAACAGCCTCCTAAAAGACGCACTGTGCCCAAGTCTGCATGGAATAAATTATTGGGAAAAGGAGCCTGAGATTTCAGTAATTCTAAAGTAGTTAGGAGATGTGGATTCAAAGCTCTGGATTTCTGGGCAATCCCTCACTTCAGACCCTGCCTCCCCCACCTCTACCACACACACACATACTCCTCTTCTACTTCATTACTCTTAGACTGATCAGGCCTACCCACCTGGGTCTTTCTTACAAATGTATTTTCTGAGCCTCTAACCCACACCTATCAAAACACCAGGCATCTGTATAACCTCTAAGTAGGGTTGCCAGATAAAATTCAACATAACCAGTGAAATTTGAATTTCAGGTAAACAACTGATATTATTTTAGTATAAGTATGTCTCATGCAAAGTTTAGGGCATACTTTTCCAAAAAATAATTTATCAGAAATTCAAACTTTTATTTGTATTTTTATTTGCTTAATCTGAGACACTTAGCCCTGTGATGCAGTAAACTGAAGTAATGCTGCAGACCATAAACTCTCTCAGGAATTTGCAATGCTCATTGTCATTTATACCTCTGAAAAGTCCTACAGAAAATAAACATATTTACAAAAGTTAATTATTGTTTATCTGAAATCAAGTTTCACTGGGCAGCCTATATTTTATCTGACAACCCTACACAGGAACCCTTTTCTGAGGAATACTTCAAGGGGTGCACTTTGGAAAACTCGGGAAGTTGAAATGAGTGTAAGGTAGACAAGTGCCCTAGGGCTTCTTGGAGGGGAGCAATTTGGATAAGCAAAGGGATGACAAGAGGTGTGTAAATGCCCCCAGCAGAAAGCCAGCCAGAGCAGAGAAGGGCTGAAGGGTTGCCTGCACTGCCCTGGGGGCCACGCTGTATCTCCTCCAGCAGCAGGGGTGCTCCCTAGCAGAGAGGTTCTGCCAGGTGGTCTCTGTGGCCGCAGGTCAGATCTTCTCTTGGGAACGCAAAAAACAAAGTAGGACCAGCTCACCCAGAGGGGGACACAACACTAGGGACCCTGTTCGGCCCTTGCCTGGGCACTGGGCAGCCCAGGTATGGTCAGATGGGTGATGTTGGTTTTCTTTTTTTTTTTTTTTATTTGGCTGTGCTGGGTCTTAGTTGCGGCACGTGGGAACTTGGTTGCTGGAGCATGGAGTCTTAGCCACTAGACCACCAGGGAAGTCCCTGTTGTTGGTTTTCTACTTTTCTCTATGGGACGCCCACTGAGGATGTGAGCTAGGGATTCTGCTACTAAATAATCATGTGACCTTGGGTAAGTGTTTTCCCTCTTCACCCACCAGGCAGGGATCAGGTAAGCTCACTTCTGAGGTCCCTTTTGGCTCAAAGATTCTTCAATTTCTATAGCAAGGTCTGTGCAGGGACCTCCCTGTGTCTGAAAGGTATTTTCTCAGCAGCTGTGGGAGGTAGATCATAGTGGTTTGGACAGATTCTAACAGTGCCCTGCAGGCAAACCCTGTCATCCCTGGTGTCCCCCTGCTCAGTTAGTGCCCTGGCTGCTGCTCTCAGATGGCTGTGGCACCAGCTTTGGAGGGAGGGGCAGAAGGACCACACCAAGCCATGATGACAAGTTGGCTGGCTGGAGCCACAGTGCACTTTTAGCTGGATATCTTGGCGTTCTTTGGTTGTGAGAAACAGATGCCAACTCAGGCTTACTCAGGAATAAGGGGAATCATTTGAAGGGCATGGATTTAGAGGAAAGGGCAGCACCAGGGAGTTTCAATGGCAGAGACTGCTTTGGAGGGTGGTCCAGGCAGCTCTATGGGATAAATAGATTCCAAAAAGAAGTATTCTTTTCATCTCGCTGCTCACAGTTCAGAATGCAGAGAGAAAGTGTGGCAGTCAGCCATCAGTTCTATTGCCCACATATTCCTTTTCTATCCCTGGGATGATTGTGACAGCATTTTACTTCTCGACGCTTTGTGGTTGGTTGGGGTTGTATGTGTTGTTCTTGCCAATGGGTTTAGAGCAGAAATGACATGTGCCAGCCTGGAGCATTTATACTGAGACAAGGCCCTGCAGAGTTTTCTTTTGTTCCTTTGCCATCATAGGACCAGGTATTGAAAGGCAGGCTGAATTAACCTGGACTGAGGGACTGCAGTTAGCAAAGCCCCGCTTTTGACCTGGGACAGGTATGTGGCCTGAGAAAGAAATCAACTTTGTTACATTCATCCTCTGAGAATTTGGAATTGCTTTTCACTGTAGCATCAACAAACCTAGCCAGACTGATACAGGAGGGCTCCCACTGCCTACCTTGGGTCACATGCTCACCCCTAGAGGAGAGCAGGACATCGATAGTCCCACCAAGCTCCATCTAATGGGAGAGGTTTAATTACATAGATGTACTGTTACCAAAACAACAAGAATGAACGCTGGCAACCAAAAGATAATTGTTCATGATGGTGGTTACAGGACCCATCCAGGAACTGAGCCCAAGACCTTGACTTCACAATTGCCTGGACTGTGAATAGACGAGCTGCCAGAGTCAGCACACTTCTCAGAATAACAGCTATATCACCCTTTTCTCCACAACAGTCTGAACACCAAAGCTGAAGCCATCTTCTGAACCTGCCCGCTCTGACAGGCCCAGACTGCCTGCAAGGAAGCTCAAAGGGACTCATTTGTCACCTACTATATTTAATTTAGTTTAAAACTACAAGATCATTCTTGAAAAAAGTTCAAAATTCACAGATCATATTAAATATTAAAATAGACTTTATTGCATAGCATTAACAGGCTGTATTAAAATACTCAATAAGTTATGCTTTGTTTGTGCTATGGTTATACTATGAATAATACATTGAGAAACTTTTATGCATTTAATGGGATAAAAATATCTTATGGTATTTCTAGAGTTTTCTTCTCTCCCCTCTGCAGGTTAGTGCATTTTGTCACCATCTGACACATTTAGCCATCATTTGAATCACTATGCCCCCTCCAACTAGAGTGCTGGCTAATTAAAAGGAACAAGAAAAAGTATATGTAATAAATTCAGAAGGCTTGTTAATTATGTGCATATTGCACTATATTAATACTGCTAATAACTCAAAAGACAACTAACATAAGAAAATCATCTAATTTTCCATGTTCTCCTGAACCCACATTTTATAACACTGCCAGGGAGTGAGAGAGACGGATTAAATCGTTTTTCTTTTTTAATCTGCAAGAGTCACTGGAGAGCATAAAAGGCAAGAGGTCTCTACGTTGTTTAGACTTCAAGTGTCTAGATATTCTGTGGTGGTGTGGTGGTGTTTCTGTGAATGGGGAGAAGCAGATGATCAATAGAGGAGATGAGGTTTATTTATTGTACAAGGTCAGGGAATTTGTGCTGGTTTAGATTCTGCAGGAGAGTTGCTAGTTGATGAGATGTCAACTATATTAGTCAGTATGTTCAAGGTTATTTGTTGCAGCAATGTTTGTAAGAGAAAACATATGGAACAACCTAAAAGTTCATCAATTGGGGTCGGGTTGAATAATTGTGAACATCCATGCAACGGAATCTTCAGTGACTATGAAAAACAATGAGGAGTCCTCTCTTTAGCCACGTGAAAAATTCTCCATGTATACTTTAAATAAATGTGAAAACAAGTGAGGCATGTTACCATTTGAGTTAAAGATGGAGGCATGTTACCATTTGAGTTAAAGATGGAGGGAGACCGTACATTGCTTTTGTATGTATACGGATTAAAAAATTCTCTACAAAGATACATCAAAAAGTAATAACTGTCCATTTATTTGGTGGGGGGAGAGGTGTGTAGAACCTGGGTAGATGGTAGAAAGGATGGGAGAAAGAAAATTCTTTAAATATCATTTTATAATTTTTAAAATTTTCAACCAGGCAAATATACAACCTTTTCAAATAATTAAATAATTCTAATATTAACACAGCCCCCAAAGGTTGAACAGAGTCAGTAATTTTCAGAAAAGTGAAGTGTCTCTCTCAGCCCTGGGGGAGAATGCGGGCCCCGTAGCTGCCATAGAACACAATGTAACTGGGGCGGGAGGCGGTGTGTTCCAGGCAGCTGTTCGCTCCCGAAATGGGAAGTATCCACAAAGACCATGCAGATGGTGAACTTCTTCCCGAAGAAGACAGAATAGCAGCTCTTAACCATTGCTTTACAGTAACTAGATCCAGAGAGGAGGCTTGGAAATACTCAAATAAAAATGGTTATGAATACAATAGACCCCACAGCACTGGCACACTCAGATGCCCTCTGGGCCTGGCTGCTAAGAAATGGATTGAAACAAAGAAAAGCGTGCAAGTCCTTCCCCAGGGCTGGCTTCCATCAGCTTTGCCCTGTGGCGGGTGACTCTCAGGGAATCAGGGTTGCTAAATATAATAGCACAGTTTTCCAAGGGAAGATGGCAATATGGATTTCTATGTGGAATTTCCTTTGTTTTATGTGTTGGCAAATAATTTTTTAAAAGATTAAACTGAATGAGCTAAACAAAATTTCTCTGTGGACCATATATAACTGCTAGGCTGACATTTCTTTTTTTTTATTGAATAGTTGATTTACAATGCTGTGTTAATTTCTGCTGTACAGCAAAGTGATTCAGTTATATATATATGTATAGGTGTGTGTGTATATATATATATATATATATATACGCATTCTTTTTTTATATTCTTTTCCATTATGGTTTATTATAGGATATTGAATATAATCCTATGTTCCATACAGTAGGACCTTGTTGTCTGATGTTTCTGACCATTGCCATAGAACCTATGCATTCAGGAGGGATCCAATTTAGGAGTGCCCTTAATTAGCATGCATCTAATTTTCCCCATGGAAGGTATATTTTACAGAGAGCAGAAAACCCGAAATCCCTAAGGATGTTTTGTTGCTGATGACTAGATATATTCACATACTGTGTGGTCCTCTATAGGCAAACCTCACTGTGAATGTGACTGGAATCTGTGTCTCCAAAACATGAACACATGTACAAGGATGTTTTTTAAAACATGGCTTATATGGTGAAAATTGGAAAGCGCTCACCTGTTCTTTATTTCTATAAATTTCCTGAAGCTATTTTGTGTGTTTTCATCCTCTTCTTAAACAGACCTTAATGTGCTTTAACTCTTCATGGAACATCCCTTCCCCTTGTCCATGTTTTAGTTTTATCTTTTCCTAATTTAGGGAAAATAGATTTTTTACAACAGTCACTGATAAATTAAACATATTATACTAGTCAGGGTTCTCCAGAGAAACAGAACCAATAGGATACGTATCTGTAGCCACATCTAGATCTACATCCAGGTATTTATTATAAGGAACTGACTCACACGGTAAAGAAGGCAGAGAAATCCCACGATCTGCAGTCTGCAAGCTGGAGGCCTAGAAAAGCCCGGTCTGAGAACGGGGGAGCCAGTAGTATAAGCCCCAAGCCTGAGGGCAGGAGAAGACTGATGTCCCAGCTCAAGCAATCAATCAGAGAGTGCACACTCTCCCCTCCTCTGGCTTTTTGTTCTATTCAGGCCCTGGATGGATTGGATGAGCCCCACCCCCCCCCCCCCCCCCAGTGTGGGCCACTCAGTCTAATATTCAAATGTTAATCTCATCCAGAAACACCCTCACAGACACACCCAGAAATCATGTTTAACCTCATATCTGGACACCCCAGGAGCCAGTCAAGTTGACACATGCAATTAACCATCATACATATTCTATCAATTTTTATGTTCACTACTGTTTTTCCCTTCCCAGTCTTCTCTCTAGATTCATGTTTCCTTGGGTTGAAGCATATCCTTCAGCAGTTTTTTGTTTTTCCTTTTTAAGCAAAGGTCTGGAAAGTTTAGTTGGGCATAGAATTCTAAGTTGACGTTAAGGTGTCCTTTATGTCTATGCTGACATTATCACACTGTCTATGGTAAATATTTCCAGACTAGTCAGCAGTCTCTGATCAATGGTCACTCATTTGTGGTTAATATTTACCTTCAGATGCCCTTTAAAATATTTCTCCCTGCCTGTGACACCCTCTGGCTTCACTATGAGGTGTCCAGGTGTGGATTTATTTTTGTTTATGCTGCTATTCCTTCAAGATGCACTTTCTTCAATTTTGGAAACTCTCTTCAGTGAAACATTGTTTTACTCATATTCTCTCTATTTTTGTCTTTTGGTACTTTCTTAGGTATATTTTGGAGACTCTCTACACACACATTTATATCATATACTATGACATCATTTATGCAAACTTTATAAACATCTGGATATTTTTATGGAGAAGGAAAGTAATTTTGTAGTGGAAGGGTAGAGCATGGGCTTCAACTGTACCTGGGGAAGGTTATTTGCATTTAAAAAGCTCTGAAGCAAAAAATAAAGGAAAGAAGAAAGGAAGAAAGGCAAGAGTATTAATCAAGACTTTAAAATTTTCTACATTTTCTATATTTCTGATACTTTGATATTTGGGGGCTTTGCTGACGCTGGAGAGACTGCCAGTTCCTCAATCCAGAGCCCAACCTCCTCCTCTATCAGGCTTTCATATTCTGGGCCACTATCACCCTGCCCTCATCACCCAGGGCCAGCTTCCAGGAAACTAGGGACAGCCTCTACACTCCAGAGCCCACCAAAATTATTAAAACTAGCCAACCCCAAACCTGCTTACCCTGCCTCTTCTGTTCTTTTCCATGGATTTCACAATAAAGGCTCTTGTTCACATTATTCCCTCACTCGCCCTGCCTCCTGACTGAACTTACTGCTTCCCCGTGTGGCCCTGCATGGTATGACATGCCCTCTCCTCTTGGGAAATGTAACCAACTGTTATTTTAACGGCAATCATCAGATATGTTGGCCTCATGTACCTGAATAATAATAAAATATACATTTTAAAACAGAAAGAAAGAAAGAATAAAGGATTGGAGGGAGAAAGGGAGAAAAGAAGGAAGCCAGGAAAAAACAAGGAAGGAGAAAATAAGGAGGAGGGAAAAAAGGAAGGAAAGAAAGAAAGAGGGAGATGAAATGCATGAAGGGCATGAGTTAGAGCAGGCAAGCCAGTGAGGAAGCTATTGGAGTCATTCTGGTGAGAAGTGATTGTTGCTTGGATCAGCCTGGTGGGCAGTGAAAAGGGAGAAAGAAGTGTGTGGGTTTGAGGCATTTTGAAGGTAGTACCTACAGGCCTTGCTGTTGGAGTACATGTGGAGGGTGATGGAAAGAAACAGATCAAGGATGGGTTTCCTGGGTTTCTGGCCTGAGGTTCTGGGTGCCTGGTGGTGCCATTTACTAAGGTGGGTAAGGAACAGATTTGGGGCTCCTGGCTGGGTAACCCCTGACAAGTAATTTAACTTTCCTGTGCCTTGGTGAGCTTATCAGCACAATGAAGATGATAATGGAAGATACACATAAGTGGTGGAGACTAAACGAGGTGATGCAATATGTAGAAGAGTACCTGGCAGGTGGTGAGAACTCAATAAAAGGAGGTGGAGGGGGTGAGTGGAGCGGGAGGGTTTCAGGTAGAGCTGACAGTGGAGGGTCTCTGAGCCAGGTGAGCAGGGGTGGACCTCCGTGTTCTTATCAGGGGAGAGGCACAATCAGATGCGCATTCTTAAGTACCACTGTGGAGGAGAGAAAGAGGAAGTGGGGAGACAAGCTAGGTGGCCCTGGCCCCTACTATGCTGGACTGAAGCCGGCTGTGGAGGGAGAGGGCAGTTGTTGGATGTGTAACACTATGAACCATAGTTCACAACTGCAAGCTCACAATAAGTATAACAATTCTTATTTTCTTTAAATCAACTTAGGGCTTCCCTGGTGGCGCAGTGGTTATGAGTCCACCTGCCGATGCAGGGGACGCAGGTTCGTGCCCCAGTCTGGGAAGATCCCATGTGCCGCAGAGCGGCTGGGCCCGTGAGCCTGTGCGTCCGGAGCCTGTGCTCCGCAACGGGAGAGGCCACAACAGTGAGAGGCCCGCGTACTGAAAAAAAAAAAAGAAGTCAACTTAAACCTAGCCTTGGCAGGCCCTTGCATCCAACATTTTTTTTTTTTTTTTTTTTTTTTTTTGCATCCAACATCTTGATGAGGAGACGGTCAACCTCAGACATTATCCTTGCCTCCCATGTATTCTGCAAGAGTTATGCAGGAAGCCTTGGGTCTCACATGGCATCAAGGCTCCAGATTTCACAATGATTACCTCTAGGATGACTGCCCTGTCCCAGCCTGTGACATCCCTTCATGCCTGGACACCCTGTGGCTCTGTGTCACCATTTAGGAAAGGGAAACAGGCCCAGGGTCCAGTCTTCCTCCCACAGTGCCTCTAGGGAGCAGGACCTCTGCTCCCCTTCTAACCTCAAGGAAAACAGCAAGAGATCAGTGAGCTGTCTTGCCTGGCAGGAAGCATTAACCACCCTGTCACCAGCTGGTTCAGGTGCAAAGCAGGCTTTACTGGGGGAAAGGGGCAGGATTCACAGTCTCTGGTCTCTGGCCTTTCCACCCCAGCCCCTCTACCTTGCTATAGAGAGCAATTGCTTGGAGATTTGCACACAGATGTGGCAAAGCAGCCTGAGCTTGTGTGCCATTTGTTCAGGGGTGCCATTTGGAAACACCAGCTTTCCCGAGGGAGCTGCATCCCAGCAAGAGTGGAGGACTCCAGGGACACCAGGCTTTATCTCACATCTGACAGACAGCATTGGTGAGGGTTGGCAATTCTTGTGCATTTAAGTGTAAGCCAGTCCCTGTGCTAAATATGTAACGTACACCACTTCAATGAATCTCATAACCATGATAGGAGGTACATGTTATTATTATTATTGCACTTGAGATAAAAACAAAGAAATGGAGACAAAGAGAGATTCAGTGACTTGCCCCAGATCTGACTCCACAGACTGTGCTCCTGACAGAGGTCCCTGGGAGCCGCATCAATAGGCCAGTTGTCGATAGGGTTGGCGAGTTTGGACCTCAGGCAGGGCAGGCATGCACATTTCCTGGTGTCCTTTGGGTCAGTTTCTCCTTTCCCTTTCCTCTTTTATTCTTGCCTCCTCCTCTGACCTCCTCTTTCTTTCTCTTTCTCTCCTTTCTCCCTGTCTTCCCAAAGCTGTGTGAAAATGTCACATGTCTCTGCTTTTCGTCTGACCCTCAATCCTGGGTCTGAGAATCCCTCCACCCAGACAATTTCATCCTCTCCATCCCTCTCTAATTACAGGAAAGTCCTGGGCAACAAGACTGCTGGATGGCCTTTTTGCTTAAGTTTCTAGCTGATGAGAGTTTTGTTCCACTGGCTAGTTTTGTTAAACAAAAACCCTGCCAATGCAGGGCATCCATCCCATGAGACTTTATACTTTAGTTGTTTAGGAGGCAGCAGGCCTTTGCCATGCCTCTGCAGTACCGAATTCTCTGTTTAGTGTTCGGTTTGTACAAACAGGCTGTATCTAGGGGGCTGCACGGGCAAAGCTGATGGCTGCAGCTGTGCATTTTGGCTGTAGGGGGAATCTAAGGATGAAGTTGATCCATTGGGGAGCCCATCATCCTTGCAGGGAGGCCACTGCATCACATGTCACACACTCATTAGGCCATTTCACACATTGTGGTCAGCATGACATCACTCACTGCATGAACTGCTAGATTTTTCAAATGATTCTTCTCTTTTCAGACCACATTTCTCTTTGGAGCAAGGTAAGAATTAGCTCTGCCCTTGGAGAGTTGAAAAGAAGCTGCTTGGGTTTGTTGCTCCCTTGCATGGGACTAGCTTGGCTCTTCCTCATTTCCAGTGGAAGGAATCATGCTGGGGTCACCACTTATGACTAAGAGCAGACAATATCCCTGATGAACTTAGATGCAAAAATCCCAAACAAAATATTAACAAACCAAATTCTACAATACATTAAAAGGATCATATACCATAATCAAGTGGGATTTATTCTGGGGCTGGTTTTAACATCCAAAAATAAATCAATTATATACATCACATTAACAAAACGAAGGATAAAAATCATATAATCATTTAATAGATACATAAAAAGCATTTGACTAAATTCAACATCCATTCATGATAAAAACTCTCAACAAAGTGGGTATAGAGGGTATGTACCTCAACATAATAAGGTCATATGTGACAAGCCCACAGCTAACATCACAATCAAGGTTAAAAAGCTGTAAACTTTTCCTCTAAGATCAGGAAGAAGAAAAGGATGCCCACTCTTACCACTACTAGTCAACACAGTATTGGAAGTTCTGCCAGAGCAATTAGGCAAGGAAAAAAAAAAAGAAATAGGGGTTTTATGAGGTCTCCCTCACTGCCTTCTTATTGGTGTGCTGTTTCCTTTTGCTGTGATTCAAGGCTGAGGCTAGCCATTCCCTTCTCTGCCCCCAGCTTGACCAAAGAGGTCATCACCTCCTCCACTGCTGCAGTTGTCCCCAACTTCTCCTTTCTTTGAATGGGAGCAACTGTTTGCTGAAGTGTGATGTGTGAAGAGGTATGAGGAAATGAGCTTGAGCATCTCATAAGCTTCAATTCAGGTTACCACAGTAAAATTACTGCTGAAGAAACTCTATCAATCCCACCTACTTCACACTGCAGATCAGAAACATAGCTAAAAAACAGATCTTGGGACATTTACTTCAACAACTAGGGAGTACACGATGCCTCTGACAGGGAGATGGCAACCACAGAGCAAAGGGGAGGCCTTGCTCAATACCCACCTCACCCACCTGGGGCAGACACCAGAAGGAAGAGGAGCTATGATCCTGCAGCCTGCAGAAAGGAGACCATGAACACAATAAGTTAGACAAAATGAGACGGCAGAGAAATTTGTTGTGGACAAAGGAGCAAGATTAAAACCTATAAGAACAACTAAATGAAGAGGAGAAGGCAATCTACCTGATAAAGAATTCAGAGTAATGATAATAAAGATGATCCAAGATCTTGGAAAAAGAATGGAGACACGGATTGAGAAGATGCAAGAAATGTTTAACAAAGACCTGGAAGAACTAAAGAACAAACAAACAGAGATGAAAAATACAATAACTGAAATGAAAAATACTCTATAAGGAATCAATAATGCAATAACTGAGGCAGAAGAATTGATAAGTGAGCTGGAAGACAGAATGGTGGAAACCACTGCTGTGGAACAGAATAAAGAAAAAAGAATGAAAAGAACTGAGGACAGTCTCAGAGACTGCTGGGGCAACATTACAAACACCAACATTTGAATTATAGGGGTCCCAGAAGAAGAAGAGAAAGAGAAAGGGCCTGAGAAAATATGTGAAGAGATTATAGTTGAAAACTTCCCAAAAATGGGAAAGGAAATAGTCACCCAAGTCCAGGAAGTGCACAGAGTCCCAACAGGATCAGGAGGAACACATAAAGACACATATTAATCATACTAACAAAAATTAAATAAAAAGAAAAAATATTAAAAGCAACAAGGGAAAAGCAACCAATAACATACAAGGGAATGCCCATAAGGTTATCAGCTGATTTTTCAGCAGAACTCTGCAAGTCAGAAGGGAGTGGCAGTACATATTTAAAGTTATGAAAGGGGAAAACCTACAACCAAGAATACTCTACCCAGCAAGGCTCTCATTCAGATTCAATGGAGAAATCAAAAGCTTTACAGACAAGCAAAAGCTAAGAGAATTCAACACCATCAAAGCAACCCTACAACAAATGTTAAAGGAACTTCTCTAGGCAGGGGAAAATGAAAAAAAAAAAAAAAACCACAACTAGAAGCAAGAAAATCAGAAATGGGAAAGCTCACTGGTAAAGACAAACAAACAGTAAAAGCAGGAAATCATCCATACACAAATATGATATCAAAACCAGCAACATTGAGGAGAGGAGTACAAATGCAGGAAACGGGAATTGCATTTGCATGTTTATAGACTGTTTTATTAAAACCACCAGGGCAATGCAAACCAACAAAACTACAATAGATACACATACATAAACGAAAAAGCAACCCAGACACAACACTAAGATGGTCATCAGACCACAAGAGAAGAGAACAAGAGGAAGGGGAAAAAAGACCTACAAAAACAAACCCTAGGGGCTTCCCTGGTGGCGCAGTGGTTGAGGGTCCGCCTGCCGATGCAGGGGACACGGGTTCATGCCCTGGTCTGGGAAGATCCCACATGCTGTGGAGTGGCTGGGCCCGTGAACCATGGCCACTGAGCCTGTGCATCTGGAGACTGTGCTCCACAATGGGAGAGGCCACAACAGTGAGAGGCCCGCGTACTGCAAAAAAAAAAAAACAAAACCCAAAACAATTAAGAAAATGGTAATAGGAATATACATATCGATAATTACCTTAAATGTAAATGGATTAAATGCTCCAACCAAAAGATACAGACTGGCTGTGAATGGATACAAAAACAAGACCCCTATATATGCTGGCTACAAGAGACCCACTTCAGACCTAGGGACACATACAGACTGAAAGTGAAGGGATGGAAAAAGATAGTCCATGCAAATGGAAATCAAAAGAAAGCTGGAGTAGCAATGCTCGTATCAGACAGAATAGACTTAAAAATAAAGACTGTTACAAGAGACAAGGAAGGTCACTACATAATGATCAAGGGATCAATACAAGAAGAAGATATAACAATTGTAAATATATATATATACCGAACATAGGAGCACCTCAATATATAAGGTGAATCCTAATAGCCATAAAAGGGGAAATCAACAGTAACACAATAACAGTGGGGAATTTTAGCACCCCACTTACACTAATGTACAGATCATCCAGACAGAAAATTAATGAAACACAAGCCTTAAATGACACATTAGACCAGATAAACTTAATTGATATTTATAGGGCATTACCCCCAAAAGCAGCAGAATACACTTTCTTCTCAAGTGCACCCAGAACATTCTCTAGGATAGATCACATCTTGGGTCACAAATCAAGCCTCAATAAATTTAAGAAAATTGAAATCATATCAAGTATCTTTTCTGACCACAATGTTATGAGATTAGAAATCAATTACTGGGGGAAAAAAATTGTAAAAATCACTAACACATGGAGGTTAAATAATATGTTATTAAATACCCAATGAGTCACTGGAGAAATCAAAGAGGAAAACAAAAAATACCTAGGGCTTCCCTGGTGGCGCAGTGGTTGAGAGTCTGCCTGCCGATGCAGGGGACGTGGGTTCGTGCCCCGGTCCGGGAGGATCCCACATGCCGCAGAGCAGTTGGGCCCGTGAGCCATGGCCACTGAGCCTGTGCATCCAGAGCCTGTGCTCTGCAGCGGGAGAGGCCACAGCAGTGAGAGGCCCGTGTACTGCAAAAAAAAAAAAAAAAAAAAAAAAAACCTAAAGATAAATGACAGTGAAAACACATTGATCCAAAACCTACAGAACTCAGCAAAAGGAGTTCTAAAAGGGAAGTTTATAGAAATACAATCTTATCTCAAGAAACTAGAAATATCTCAAATAATCAACCTAACTCACACTTAAAGCAACTAGAGAAAGAAGAACAAACAAAACCCAAAGTCAGTAGAAGGAAAGAAATCATAGCAATCAGAGCAGAAATAAATGAAATAGAGATGAAGAAAACAATAGCAAAGTTCAATGAAACTAAAAGCTGGTTCTTTGAGAAGATAAACAAAATTGATAAATATTTAGTCAGACTCATCAAGAAAACAATGGAGAGGACTCAAATCAATAAAATTAGAAATGAAAAAAGAGAAGTTACAATGGACACCTCAGAATTACAAAGGATCATTAAGAGACTGCTACAATCAACTATGTGCCAATAAAATGGACAACCTAAAAGAAATGGACAAATTACTAGTAAGGTACAACCTTCCAAGACTTAACCAGGAAGAAATAGAAAATATGAACAGACCAATCACAAGTAATGAAATTGAAACTGTGATTTAAAACTCCCAACAAACAAAAGTCCAGGACAAGATGACTTCACAGGTGAATTCTAGCAAACATTTAGAGGAGAGTTAACACTTACCCTTCTGAAACTCTTCCAAAATATTGCAGAGGAATGAATACTCCCAAACTCATTCTATGAGGCCACCATTGCCCTAATAACAAAACCAGACAAAGATATCACAAAAAAAGAAAATTACCGGCCAATATCACTGATGAACATAGACACAGAAATCCTCAAGAAAATACTTCCAAACCGAATCCAACAACACATTAAAAGAATCATACACCCTGATCAAGTGAGATTTATCCCAGGGATGCAAGGATTCATCAATGTACGCAAATCGATCAGTGTGATACACTGCATCAACAAATTGAAGAGTACAAACCATATGATCATCTCAGTAGATGCAGAAAAAAATTTTTACAAAATTCTACACCCACTTATGATAAAAATTCTTCAGAAAATGGGCTTAGAGAGAAACTACTTCAACATAATAAAGGCCATATATGACAAACCTACAGCTAACATCATATTCAATGGTAAAAAGCTGAAAGCATTTCCTCTAAGATCAGGAAAAAGACAAGGATGTCCACTCTCACCACTTTTATTCAACATAGTTTTGGAAGTCCTAGCCGCAGCTACCAAAGAAGTAAAAGAAATAAAAGGAATGCAAATTGGAAAAGAAGAAGTAAAACTGTCACTCTTTGCAGATGACATGATGCTATACATAGAGACTCCTAAAGATGCTACCAGAAAACTACTAGAGCTCATCAATGAATTTGGTAAAGTTGCAGGATACAAAATTAATACACAGAAATCTCTTGCATTCCTATATACTAACAATGAAAGATCAGAAAGAGAAATTAAGGAAACAATCCCATTCACCATTGCAGCAAAAAGAATAAAATACCTAGGAATAAACCTACCTAAGGAGGCAAAAGATCTATATGCAGAAAACTATAAGACACTGATGAAAGAAATTAAAGATGATACAAACAGATGGAGAGATATACTATGTTCTTGGATTGGAAGACTTAATATTTTGAAAATGACTATACTACCCAAAGCAATCTACACATTCAATGTAACCCATACCTACTTACCAATGGCATTTTTCACAGAATTAGAACAAAAATGTTGTTATTTGTACAGAAACACAAAAACCCCGAATGGCCAAAGCAATATTGAGAAAGAAAAATGAGCTGGAGGAATTATACTCCCTGATTTCAGACTATACTACAAAGCTACAGTCATCAAAACAGTATGGTACTGGCACAAAAACAGAAATATAGATCAATGGACCAGGATAGAAAGCCCAGAGATAAGCCCATGCACCTATGGTCACCTTATCTGTAACAAAGGAGCCAAGAATATGCAATGGAGAAGACAATATCTTCAATAAGTGGTGCTGAGGAGACTGGACAGCTACATGTAAAAGAATGAAATTAGAACATTCTCTAACACCATACAGAAAAATAAACTCAAAATGGGTTAAAGACCTAAATGTAAGGCTGGATACTATAAAACCTCAGAGGAAAACATAGGCAGAACACCCTTTGACATGAATTGCAGCAAGATCTTTTTGGATCCACCTCCTAGAGTAATGAAAATAAAAACAAAAACAAACAAATGGGACCTAATGAAACTTAAAACCTTGTGCACTGCAAAGGAAACCATAAACAAAATGAAAAGACAACCCTCAGAGTGGAAGAAAATATTTGGAAATGAAGCAACTGACAAGGGATTAATCTCCAAAATATACAAACAACTCATACAGCTCAATATTAAAACAACAACAACAACCCAATCAAAAACATGGGCAGAAGTCCTAAACAGACATTTCTCCAAGGAAGACAGGCAGATGGACAAAAACACATGAAAAGATGCTCAACATCACTAATTATTAGAGAAATGCAAATCAAAACTACAATGAGGTATCACGTCACACCGGGGTCAGAATGGCCATCATCAAAAAATCTACAAACAATAAGTGCTGGAGAGGGTGTGGCAAAAAGGAAACCCTCCTACACTGCTGGTGGGAATGTAAGTTGGTACAACCACTACGAAGAACAGTATGGAGATTCCTTCAAAAACTAAAGATAGGGCTTCCCTGGTGGCGCAATGGTTGAGAGTCTACCTGCCGATGCAGGGGACACGGGTTTGTGCCCCAGTCTGGGAAGATCCCACGTGCCGTGGAGCAGCTGGGCCCGTGAGCCATGGCCGCTGAGCCTGCGCGTCCGGAGCCTGTGCTCCACAACGGGAGAGGCCACAACAGTGAGAGGCCCACGTACCACAAAAAAAAAAAAAAAGAAACTAAAGATAGAACTACCATATGATCCAGCAATTCCACTTCTGGGAATATCCATAGAGAAAACTATAATTCGAAAGGACGCATGCACCTGGTTGTTCATTGCAGCACTATTTACAGTCGCCAGAACATGGAAGCAACCTAAATGCCCATCTACAGAGGAATGGATAAAGAAGTGGTACATGTATACCATTGAATATTGCTCAGACATAAAAAGGAACGAAACTGGGTCATTTGTAGAGATGTGGATGGACCTAGAATCTGACATACACAGTGAAGTAAGTCAGAAGGAGAAAGACAAATATTGTATAATATCACTTATATGTGGAATCTAGAAAAATGGTACAGATGAACTTATTTGCAAAGCAGAAATAGGATCACAGATGTAGAAAACAAATGTATGGTTACCAAGGGGCGGAAGTGGGGGTGGGATGTAATGGGAAATTAGGATTAATATATATATACACTACCTTATATGAAATGGAAAACTAATGAGAACCTACTGTATACCACAGGGAACTCTACTCAATTCTCTGTGGTGACCTAAATGGGAAGGGAATTTAAAAAAGAGTATATATGTATATGTATAACTGATTCATCTTGCTGTACAGCAGAAACTAACACAACATTGTAAAGCAACTCTACTCCAATAAAAATTAATAAAAAAGAAATAAAAGGCATCCAAATTGGAAAGAAGTAAAACACTATTTGCAGATTACATGGTATTATATATAGAAGACCCTAAAAACTCCACCAAAAAACTGTCAGACCTAATACATGAATTCAGTAAAGTTGCAGGATACAAAATCAATACACAGAAATCTGTTACATTTTTATATACTATTAACAAGCTATCAGAAAGAGAAATTAAGAAAACAATCTCATTTACAATTGCACCAAAAAGAATAAAATACCTAGAAATAAATTTAACCAAGGAGATGAAAAACCTGTACATTGAAAACTATAAGACATTGATGAAAGAAACTGAAGAAGATAAAAATAAATGGGAAGATATTTTGTGCTAATGGATTTGAAGAATTAATATTGTTAAAATGTCCATACTACCCAAAGTGATCTAAAGATTCAATGCAATCTCTATCAAAATTCAAATGGCATTTTTCACAGAAATAGTACAAACAATCCTAAAATTTGTACAGAACCACAAAAGACCCCAAATAGTTAAAGCAATCTTGAGAAACAAGAACAAAGCTGGAGATATCATGCTGCCTGTTTCCAAACTATATTACAAAGCTCTAGTAATCAAAATAGTGTGATACTGGCATAAAAACAGACACATATATCAATGGAACAGAATAGAAAACCCAGAATAAAATAATACATTAATTAATTAATTTTTGACAAAGGAGCCAAGAATATGCAATTGGGAAACAAGTCTCTTTAATAAATGGTGTTGGAAAAACTGGACGGCTACATGCAAAAGAATGAAATTGGACTACTATTTTACACCATACATAAAAATGAACTTAAAATCTATTAAAGACTTGGATGTAAGACCTGAAACCATAAAACTCCTAGAAGAAAACATAGGCAGTAAATTTCTTGACATTGGTCCTGGTGATGATTTTTTTTTTGTATATGACACCAAAAGCATAGAAAGCAAAAATAAACAAAAAAATGGGACTTCATCAAACTAAAAAACTTCCGCACAACAAAGGAAACCATCAACAAAATGCAAAGGCAAACTACCAAATGGGAGAAAATATTTGCAAATCATGTATCTGTTAAGGAATTAATATCCAAAAAATATAAAAAGCTCATACAACTCAACAGCAAAAAAATAAACAATGGGCAGAGATGTGAATAGACATTTCTCCAAAGACCTACAGATGGCCAACAGATACATGAAAAGGTGCTCAACATCACTAATTATCAGGAAAATACAAATCAAAACCACAATGAGATATCACTTCACACCTGCCAGAATGGCTATTATCAAAAAGATAATAAATTACAAGTGTTGGTGAGGATGTGGAGAAAAGAAAACCTTGTCTACTGTGTGTGGGAATATAAATCTGTGCAACCACTACGGAAAACAGTATGGAGGCTTCTCAAAATATTAAAAATAGAATTAACATATGACCTAACAATTCAACTTTGGGGTATTTATCCTCCTCCGAAATGAAAACATTAATTTGAAAAGATATATACACCTCATGTTCATTGCAACACTATTCACAATAGCCAAGACAGAAGAAACCTAAGTGTCTATTGATGGATGAAGAATTAAAGAATGATTAAAGAATAGATCTTAAAAATTCTCATCACAAGACAAAAATTCTGTATGGTGACGGTTGTTAACTAGACTTATTGTGGTGATCATTTCGCAATATATACAAATATCGAATTATTATGTTGCACACCTGAAACAAACATAATGTTGTATGTCAATTATACCTCAATTAAAAAAAAAAGACTAAGGGTGGAAAGATGGAATTGGAGGGGGCTAAGCAATGAGCACTGAAGTAGGAGTCCAGAGGCTGGCTGTGCAGCTGCCCAGCACTGCCCTGGATAAAAGACGTGTGTCTGTGACGTTAGGATCTTAATTCATGATTCACTCCATCATGGCTCCAGTTAAAACAGGAGCTACAAACTCAGAGCCTGCAGTGGCCAGATAAGAAGCATAAATACTCATAGAGGGACATGAGTTAGATGGAAGGTGCTGAACTGCTTGTTTTGTGAGCCACACAATCTCCACCTGGTAATTGTCTTGTAAGAACTGCAGAAGCCAAACAATGTGACGAAAAAAACACACTCTTGGGCTGAATGAAGCCGAGGATCATAAGACTGTGACCCCTAGAAATAACCCTTTACTCCTATTTGGAATTGCTTTGTGTCCTCGGGGGAACTGTCACAGCTGGAAGTAACTGACAGATAGTAAGAGGAGGACACCTTGGCGGGGAGAATAGAAAAAGTTAAGAGCTGTGTGGGTGATCCTAGCACCCAACCTGGAGCACATTATTGAGGATGGAGATCGTCTAGGCAGACACATCTAACTGATGTTGATGGGCAAGAGGATCTCACCAGAAAGCCATCTGAGCCTCTAGTGAGGCTTCAGCCTGTTGCAGCTCTGCCTTGAGTGTAGATTTCACTGATGAAGCTATTCATTAATATGGGTTCACTAGCCTCCAGCAGACATTTGTTTGCTTGTCAAGCTGGGTGTTGTCTCTGCCAGGCAGCAGGGAGCTGACATTAATATTTTTATCAGTCTGACTTTGGGAGGTCAGCTGGGATTGCTACAGATGACATCTCCTTGATTTTAGCAAATAAAATTGATTAAAATGTGCTGAATCAGAAACTCTGGCTGAATAGTTAAAAGCTACAATGCATTACAGGCTGGGATCACACCCGATCGCCTCACTGAGGAGGACTGTTTCAGGTCAGAAGACTAGAGGACTGTGCGATTCTAGAGAATAGAGGCAAGGTCTCCAAAGAGTGATAGAAAGGCTGTAACAGCGCCTTTTCATGTTAAGGATTATCCTCTTGTCAAGTGCAGGCTCCATGGGTGTGACCAAGGGCATTTTCGTATTTTTTTAATCTTCAAAAAGTTGTGCTTCTTATGAATCCATATGTACATAAAGTATGTGTGGTGGTTAATTTTATGTGTCACCTTGACTGGGCCATGGAGAGCCCAGACATTTGGTTAAACATTATTCTGGATGTGTCTGTGAGGGTGCTTCTGGATGAGATTAACATCTGAATAGGTAAACTGAGTAAAGCAGATTGCCCTCCCCAGTGTGGGTGGGACTCATCCAATCCACTGACAGCCTGAATAGAACAAAGGGCTGAGAAAGAAAGAATTCTTGCCCTCTGCCTGACTGTCTTCAAGCTGGAATATTGGTCTTCTCCTGTCTTCAGACTTGGGCAGGAACTAAATCACTGGCTCTTCTGGGTCTGGACTTTTCAGTCTCTATCATCGTGAACAAATTCCTTAATCTCTCTGTCTCTCTGTCTCTCTCTCTATATATACATGTTTAATATACACATCCTATTGGTTCAGTTACTCTGGAGAACCGTGACTAATGCAGTATATATGTACAAAGTATGTGAACAAATGATCAAATCCAACAAGAGTCAAAGTTCTGGAAGCTCTCTACATGGGATGGGTAGCTTTAGAAATGCATCTGCTTTTAGAAACAATCTACATTTCACAGATGGAGGAACTGAGATCCAGAGAGTGGAAGGGCCTTGACCTTGCCAAGTACCCAGGTGCCTTCTGTGTGTGTGTGTGTGTGTGTGTGTTGGGAGCACTTAAGATCTGCCGTGTTAGCAAATTTCAAGTATATAATACAGTATTGTTAACTATAGTCATGTTGCTATACATTAAATCTCCGGTGCTTATTTTCTTGCATAACTGAAATTATGTACCCTTTGACCAATATCTCCCTGATTCTCCTTTTGGAAAATACTGCATGATCCCACTAATATGTGGGCTAATATAGTCAAGCTTACTGCAGCAGACAGTAGAATGGTTGCCACATACGGAATGGGAGAAAAAATTTACCAGGCACTTTCTTGATGAATGACCTGAGTCTGGGACCAAGACTTCTTAGTCAGAGCCTTGTGTTCTTCCATCTACATGCACACACACACACACACACACACACACACACACACACATTTCTCTAGAAACTTGTTGGATAACACCACCACATCACATGTATCAGTGGCTTGCTGTGTGTCAGGCATTGTACTAAGTGTTTGGAATGGATTAGCACAGCCAATCTTCAAAATGATTCTATGAAGTAAGGCCAATCTTGTCCCTATTTTTTTTTTTTTTTTGCCATACACAGGCCTCTCACTGTTGTGGCCTCTCCCGTTGCGGAGCACAGGCTCCGGACGCGCAGGCTTAGCGGCCATGGTTCACGGGCCCAGCTGCTCCGCAGCATGTGGGATCTTCCCGGACCTGAGCATGAACCCATGTCCCCTGCATCGGCAGGCGGACTCTCAACCACTGCGCCACTAGGGAAGCCCTTGTCCCTATTTTATAATAAAAAAAACTAGGGCTCAGATAAGCTAACAATGTGCCCAAGACTGCACAGCTGGTGGGTGCCCCAGCTGACTTTGGAACCTGTACTCTTACCCCAATGACGAAAAGGGCTCAGGGGCTCAGTGATCCTCCTTGGAAGAACTTAGGTTTTCAGTTTTTTGAAGAAAAGCCAGTTAATTGTAGGGAAAATAGCTTTTCTCCTGATTTCTGTCACTGCTGAGATGACCAGAGGAAAATTCTTCTAGCCCTGTGTCTCTGGGATCCTGTCAATGGCCACCTTGCTGGTTTGAGGGTGCCAAGGAGCCTGATATATATATTGTGACTGTGATCCTGAAGGTGGGGCTTGTGGTAGCAGAATCCCAGGATGGCCCCCAATATTCTTACCCCTGGTATACATGCCTTTTCTCCCCTTGAGTATGGCAGACCCTATGATATGATGGGGTATCATTCCTGTGATTGTTATGTTGCATGACTAAAGGGGTTTTGCAGATGTGATTAAGGTTACTAATCAGTTGCCTTGATTAACAAAAGGGAGATTATTCAAGTGGGCTTGACCTAATTACATGAATCTGGGTCCAGAGGTCACAGACAGGGAATTCAGAGAGATCTGAAGCATGAGACACATTCCTGCTGGGCTGGAAGAAGACAGACATCAAAACTGGGAACTATGGGGGTCCTGCAGCCAGGAATTGAGGGTGATCCTAGGAGCTTAGAGTGGTCCTGGCTGACAACAAGCAAGAAAATGGGGAGCTCAGTCCTACAGCCTCAGGGAACTTAATTCTGATAACAGATTGAATGAGCTTGAGGAGGACAAGTTCTAGAGGAGATCACAACCTGACTAGAGCCTTAATTTTAGCCTGTGAGATCCTGAGCAGAGGACTGAGCTAAGCTGTGCCCTGATTCCTGACCCATCCTGTGAGGTGATAAGTAGGTGTTGTTTTCAGCTGCTAAGTTCTTGATGATTTGTTGAAAAGCAATAGACAACTAATAAAACATCCTTGAATAACACCCTTGGGCTCTGGGGAAATTGTGTCTCCATTACCATCTTTCTGGGTCAGCAGCTGAGGTGTAGTCCTGGTTTGGTTTAATGCCTAGTATCTGCCCTGATCCTCAGTCAGGAGGAAAGCCCCTGTGGGTGAGTATAGGCCAGTGTCACAATCTGTCCATATGTAGATGTGGATGGGTCGCCAGAGCCAGTGGATTCCTGACCAGGGTCCTGGTGATGCACATGTGGCCAAGAAATTCTAATGTCTCTCATTCCTGGAGAGAGAGCTGCTGGTGCCTAGCGAGAGCAAGAGATTTCTGTTGACTCAAACCCAACCTATGTTTTAACAGTTTTAAAGTCCCTGGGCATGCCCTGTGGCCTCCATTCCTGGGCACTCTCATCACAAACATGATCTTGTAGGGAACGATTTGACTCCTGTCATTCCAAACATTTTCCATGTCAGCTGCTGATCTAACAGTTTTCCTCCTGACAAAATTGTTAAACTCCATCCATTCTCTGTCATTTTAGGGTATGTAAAAAGATTCTGCTTTGTGATAGTTGTTTGGGGCACTTTCTGCCAGTGTGCTTGCATGCAGGGTCTTCATGAAGTCCTGGAACAGTTTTTAGTCTTTCAACCTAAAAACTCTTCTCACATTACAAGTGTGAGGGAAACACAGTGGGGTCCCTATAGCAGGGGTGCTGAGGCTTCAGTGCCTTTGGGCAGGGCTCACCTTTTCTCTTTGGTGTCTATATTGAGAATTGTCACAGTATCTAAAATAAGAATCCAGCATATGGGCAGTGTGAGAACTGGCAGTGACAGCAGAGAGGAGGTGAGGGACAAAGCCACCCTCCCATCAGGCAGACATGGAGATGCTGGGGCTACTGACTCACTGACAATGTAAGGCCCCCCTGCATGCTCTGCTGGCCTCTGGGCTGTCAGCTGCTACAGCTTCACTCCCACACTCCCCACCCTCATGGACCTGACTGAGATCCCACCTGGAGAGGTTCCTTCCAGGCCACGGGACCCCAGATGAGACCACACCTCCTCCTTTGGATTTAGAGAGGAAGGAGCTCACCCTCTCCCACAGGACAAAATGATGGGGTTAGGCTTTCCTTGGCCTCCACAAGCATGGTCAGGACATTGCCCCAGCCACACTCCAGCTCTGGGAAATGACCTCAGGAAGAGCTGACCAGCCCCCTCGTCCCAAACCCAACCTGCTGCTCCTGCTGCCCAGACGTCATCTCAGCATCATGTCCTCATTGACCGCGGGACTTTGGAAATCATGGCCAAATGTGCCATCTCAGGCCTTTACGGCAGCTGCCCTTGCCAGGAGTGCGTTTGCTCCAGGCCTTCCGAGGGCTGCTCCTCTCCACCAGGGGGCCTCAGCTCCCTGCTATGGAATGCCCACGCCTCGCCCCACAGCCTCTCTCACAACACCCTCTATTGGTTCTTCAGGTGATTTAAATTTTTCTTATTTTCTCTCTCTCCCATGATTGAGGGCAGAGACTCTTGTTACCCTGCATCCCCAGTTCTTAGCCCAGGCTGACACAAGGGGATGCCTAATGAGTAGCTGTCCAAGGAAGGCTGCAACTCCAAGCGCATTGCATAAGCATCCCTGGAGCATCCAGCTTCCAGTGCAAGCAGCTCTTTCCTAATTCTCACATCTGCTGAGTCCGGAGAGGCTGTGAATCTGCTCCCAGGATGGCTCAACTGCTCCCCAGAAGGTCAGGTTCTGGGGCTCCCTGGGGCCTTCGGTTTCCTCTCTCATGGTTTAGGAAAATGTCTTTGCAGTATCAGCATAGCACTGGAATGTCTTTCCTCCCCATTTCCCACAGAACACAAAATCCAACAGGCTCTTTGTACTGTGAGTCCTGACCCATCAGGCCTGGGGAGTATGGGCAGGGCCCGGCAGAGGGAGAGCTGTCTCCACCAGTCTCCAGGCCCTCGCATGTCCCACAGCTTGCTGAGAGCTGTCATGTCACCATTTTCTTTTTCTCCTAGAATGTAACAGTATATTCTGTAAATATTGTCGCTGCTGACAAGACCATCAATTCTGTTCATAAAGACTATTCAGCATTCCAGGAACGCACTGAGAGCTGGAGCACTTCATAACCCCATGCATTTGGGGCCGCACAGGGGTGCTTCTCTTCAGGCAGAAAAGGAAAGGAGAGAAGGCGATTCTATTTTCTAAAAGCAGAGAAAAGCTGGCTGCCGGAGAAGTGGAGTGGGCACCATTTCTCCTTGCTGCTCGTCCCACCTGGGATGGTCCACACTGGGGAGGCCTTTCCTCTAGGCTGTGTTCAGAGGGGAGTGGATGGCGTGACAGTGTGGTGAGAGGCACGGCCCTGCAGGTCGAGCCCAGGTGAGAAAAGCTCCCTTGCTTGCCTATTCACTCACTCTGGACACCTCCAGGTCCCCTCGATTCCTCCTTGCCTCCCTCTCTCTGTCCCCCATCCACCTCTCCCATAAGCCACACTCTCTGG
This sequence comes from Aethalodelphis obliquidens, assembly GCF_003676395.1. Lineage (NCBI taxonomy): Eukaryota > Metazoa > Chordata > Mammalia > Artiodactyla > Delphinidae > Aethalodelphis > Aethalodelphis obliquidens. The sequence goes on along the minus strand of NW_020837987.1, from coordinate 458,761 downwards.
AGCGGCCCACCTCCCTCCACAGTCACCGCCTGCAATCCAAGCCTCCACTACTTTCTTTCAACAATTTCTTGAATGATCTCTCTGCTTCCACACCTGCCATCCTCAAGACCATCAATTGTAATGGAGAGATCTTTGTACAAACTTCATCAGGTCCTATTTCTCACTTCCCACTGAATAGCTGAGAGATCTTTTACATCCTATATCAGACTGTATCTCTCTGCTATGCACACTCAACCTAAACCTGAAATCCCTTCCATGGTTTATAGGCCCTATATGTTCTGGTTTCTTCCACCCTCTTCCCCCTTGTCCACGGGGCTTTGGCCCTCAGTTCTGTCTCCAGACTGTGCTGAGCTCATTCCTGCCTCAGGACCTTTGCACTTGCTGTCCCTTCTGCTTAGAAAACAATAGTTCAAACTTTCCCTTGGCTAACTTGTCTCATTGTTTTGGTGAAGCTTGGATGCATGCCTCCTCTTCAGGATGGCTACCCTGAGCACCCCAGCCAACCTAGATGTGCTTCATAGCCCTTATCACCATCCAGAACGTTCTGGTTTATTATTTGGCTGCCAGTGTTTTCGTGCCTTAGTGTCTGCCTGCTGACTCCTGCATGCCCTAACCAAGAAAAGTGTTTGACATGAACCCACAGCCCATGTGCCCTCCCAATAACTCTGAGGAATGAAACGCAGCTCCAAGGATCAGAGTGAGCAAAGGTTTTGCCCAGGGTCACACAGAACACAGATAAGAGCCAGCCCTGGATTCCAGAACTGCCAGCTCTGCTCTGTGGACATTCAATCCCCAGGTGAGATACCACAGGTGTAAACAGTATGCTGCCCTAAACACAGGGCTGGGAGCATTTTCACACTAAAACACGAGCCAGAGCTGTTCCCTGGGAATTCACTCAGTGTAGGCAGGCTTCCCAAAAGCGGATCTGGGAGGAGCTTGGGTCCTGAGGGACGACGACGGCAGTGGAGGAGGAAGTTCTGCTGACTGGTGCAGGCCTTGCCGAGCAGAGGCACAGGGCGGGAGGACCAGTGGCCAGGATGACAGTGACAAATTCTCCACTAGGGGTTGTTTCCAGGACTCTGCGTGCTCCCAGCCTGGAGCTGCACAGCCAGTGGGGTGTTCATTAATCACCGCTGCGCTAGCAAGCAGGGCAGTGGAACTGGACCCTGTGGAGATGGAGTGTTTGACTTTGGGGAGCCTCTTTTTAAAGAGGATGGGTGATTTCTGACATTGGAGGCAGGTTCCTGGGAACTTTATGTGTCTATTGCTTTACTACTTGCTTTCAGCACCGACTGTGGGCTTACCGTGAACTCGACCTGTTAGGGGCATGGAGGGGAGGCATGGAGGGCCCTGCCCCAAGGAGTGCACAACTGGGAAGGGGATGCTAAGTCAGGCCCCTAGCTGACAAGCTATCCTGCAGTATAAGCCGCCGGGGACAGAGCCATCTAAGAATTCAGAGAGCCCAAAGCTCATCAAGGAGGTAGAACATCAAGACGAGAGGGGTGCTGTCCTTTGCACATAGGCCACAAAAATGTGGGAGTTAAAATGTAGAACTTGCTCAAAAGTGGGAGCAACCCCTGCCCAGTCTGTCCTTCTGGGCTCCAGGAAGAAGGAAGCCCCTTAGGACATGTGGACTCCAGGAAAGAGGAAGACCATATTCCCACCAACGTGAAGAGAGAGATAAAGAGGGAGGAGGGGCAGACAGAGCTGGGATCTTCCATCCTCCAGAGGCCCCCATGACAGGTATCTTTTAAAAGTGTGGGCACATTCAAAGCACAGCCTGCAAGATGTGCTGGGTCCCCCAGAGGCCTGAGACGTCTTCCCTCCCGTGGGGTTCTGTGCCTCTTCCAGCAGAGTCCAGAAAGTAGCAGAATCACTGCACTTGACTGCCACGCAGGCAAATCACATCCATCCCAGGCCTGTGCGGTTGATTTTTGAATAATGGTGATGGTAGCATTTACTAAGCTCTTACCATGGCTTCACATGCTTGAGCTTACTCTTAGAAGATGGTATCTAGCCCCATTTTAAAGAAGAGAACACTGAGGCTGGGGATGTTAGGAAACATGACCATAAATGCACAGCCTGTGAGGAGAAGAGCCTAGGTATGAGCACTGGCTGTCTGGCTGCCAGGTGTGTGCACAGGGTCACTCAGCAGCCTGCAGATGGATGGGGCTCGGCCTCCCACAAGACATCCGGGGGCTGCTTTAATGGCAGCTGAGAGTGATTCGTAACATCAATAGCTTCATCATTTAATTAGTCCTTGAAAATAATCCATTCTCCTAACTAGTTTTATCTATCACATGCTTTAGACAGGAGAGAACTATTTTTAAAGTCCTTTCTTCATAGATAGTGAAAAGCCAAATACTGGCATGCATTGTCCATATGATCACACACTCTGGATTTAGGAGGATTACAGTTAAAAACTGCTCACTCACTGCAAGAAAGAAACCCACCATTTCATGTCCCTGGTGTTGACTGTGGTCCACTCCCTAGAGCGCTCCCTGTTGTTTTAATAACCTCAGCACCTGATGGTAAACTCAAGGCTGAGTTCTGTCTCTCCTGCCAGGGTTCTCTAGGTTTGCCAATTGAACAGGCCTCTCTTTTATGCCCTGTAGAATGGGCGCGTGTTTGTTTTTCCTACTGTCTGGGATTAAGGTGGGAATGAGGAGCAGGCATCCTTTTGCCTGTTTGGTGTGCTCTTCAGTGCTGTTCTGTGGTGGGTTTGTTTTTGCCTTCTTCCCTGCATTAGACTCAGGGGCCTTTGCTGTCTGTTATCCGTGTTCCACTCCCCAGAGTACCAGTTCAGCCCCTCTCACATCTGTTAAAAGGATGAATGAATGAATGATACTTTGATTTCAAGAATTTGGCCTCGTTGCGGGTTTGACCAGAACTCTGTTATTCAGATTGATTTTTTTTTTAAAACAAAGACTAAGCTAATTTAGTTTTAAAAATCCATCATATCCTTGGTTTAAATTAGCTTACTTTTAAGAATGGCATTGACTGTTACAGTAATGTGTGTAGACACAGCTGGCATTAAAGGAATGATTAATTAATACACCCATAGACACAGAGGCAGAAATCTCCCTGCTCAGAAGTCTAGGCGTGCAGCCACCATAGGGAATTCCTTTGTGGAAGGCTAGCAGGAGCTGACCTTCTGCCGTGTATCAGTGAGATAACGCCCGAGCACATCGCCAGCTGGAAGAAAGAAAGTGGTGTCTTGGGTAGGCAGAATGCCTCCACCAAAAGATTCTCCCTCCAGAGTGAAATTTCCAGGGGAATACAAATATTGTATTTACTGAAATAAAAGGCATGGAAGGGGAGAGTTGGGAAGTTGTGTTGTGAAACATCTAGATAGCTTGGCAGTTCTGCAGAAAGAATGGGCCACCTGGAGCAGGGCAGCCTGGGCTTAGTTACTGACTAGTGGTCTGCTTTGGGTAAATTTGTAACCTCTGTTGCCTCATCGGGAAAATGGAGATAGTGAGGACTGCTCAGTCCTCACACAAGGTGCAGCGGGACAAGGGACTGGAGTTCCACTTTCAGCTGGCAGAACTTTCCTAACCAAGGGTCCTTAAAGGGCATTTTCTCAAACCTGCTTCTCTAGCTCACAAGAAACTGGGGTTGACATTAAAGGTGATAGCTGTCCCTTCCTTCATCCTGGGGGCTTGGGGTGATGCTGTGGCTTCTAGTGTGGTCACTGGCAGCAGGAGTGAGCAGTGAAGTATAGAGGGCCTAGGCCTCAGTCATTGTCAGAAGGAAGGGAGAGGTATGGTTTGTCTGCTGACAGCTGCAACCTTGACCATAGAAGCAGAAGAGATCCCAGGGGCCAATCATCCCTACCTGCCTGGACTACATCCCAGTTGGCATGAGAATGTCAGCTGCCAGGGAGGTACCTGGAGACAGAGTTACACATACATGGAGGACGAGTGTCTAGAGCAGAAAATCAACCTCCAAACTTCCTCGCTTTTACCTAGGAAGCCTCCCGTTTCTCTCTGGTTCTGGAATGAAAGCCATTTTCCTGGGTGACTTTGCGACCTAGACATCCTCCAAGGCACAGGGCAGTGGACTGGAGCCTTGTGACTGTCCAGATGTCAGACTCAGCCTTTCCTGGGCAGGACCTCTGACAGCTGCAAGGCACTCTGTTCCTGCCAAAGCACTTCCACATGCATAGCTTCTTCGGGCTTCTTGATGGCTCTGAACCACGCTGTTACCACTCTACAAGTCCAGGGAAAGAACTCTCTGAAGGAGGAGGGCTTTGGAATCATGCCCACTGGTCAGTTGAAGGATTCACCTCTGCACCTTCCTTGCTGTGTGACCCTGGGAAAGCTATTTTAGGCCTCCATGTACCTGTGACATGATCTGTAAGCTAAGAGAAAGAAACAGGATTTAGTGAGTGAACACGTGACAGTGCCCACTACAGTATCTGGCACTGGGGGGGCATTGGAAAAACTGACATTTTCCATTGTTTTTATTTTTAGATTGGAAAACACACACACACACACACACACACACACACACACACACACACATCATGTTTGAGACCCGTTTTTGCAGTTAAAAAGCAAGGGCGGGGGCTTCCCTGGTGGCGCAGTGGTTGAGAGTCCGCCTGCCGATGCAGGGAACACGGGTTCATGCCCTGGTCCGGGAAGATCCCACATGCCGCGGAGCAGCTGGGCCCGTGAACCATGGCTGCTGGGCCTGCGCGTCCGGAGCCTGTGCTCCGCAACGGGAGAGGCCACAACAGTGAGAGGCCCGCGTACCGCACACACACAAAAAAAGCAAGGGCGGGTCATTTGACATCTCTCAATTCCCTCATCTGGAAACAGGGGACCATGATAGAAACAACAACAGCAGAACAATAGAGGCGGGGTCTCCCGTGGAGCCCCTTCCAGGTACTGGGCATAGTTAAATGCATTGTCACGTTGCGGTAATTAAATGAAGTGACATTCACGGAAGTACTTAGTACAGTGTCTGACACACAATCGACACTCCATAAATGTGAGCTAATGTGATTAGTAGTTACATATTCAGTGTGGGGCCCAGCATTGGCTCTTGTCTCATTCTCTATCCTTGTCTGTTTAGCGCATGCGTGCACGTGCGTGTGCGCACACACACACACACACACACACACACACACACACAGTCACACACACACACACAGAGTTAAAATTTTTTTGTATTTTTCTCAAATAATTTAATTCTTTGATCACTTAGATGAGAGTCCCTTGAGGGTAAGGATCCTCGCAAGTTGTTTTTTCTCAGTTTTTCTCCTTTTAGGATTCATTGCAATGAATGGCCAAATCATATCCTCTAAACATTCTTTGCTCTTTTAAGCTTCTGTTGAACAGACATAACTCGATGTATTCTAAAGCCTTGCCACCGGAAGGTGTTTCTGAAAGCACAATTGAGAGTGACATTGCTTGTCAGCGGCAAGTGCTGTTATTGCCTAGTGCTCATTGATTGGCTACCTCTTCTGCTCTGTGCTAAGCAGTAAGAAGACACAATCTCTCCCCAGGTGTCCTAAAAACTGTGCTTACACTGGCTGCCTCCCAAACTGCTCATAAAATGGAAAAATGCAGCCTGAGAGTCAAGCTTCTGCCGCACAGATGGCGCTGGGCTGCTGCATTTGTGAGGCTCTGAATGACTCAGGAGCCCCAACTCCTGGGGTCCAGGGGAAATCACACACAAATAAGAATAATCCATATTCGTGTGAGCTGTTGTATCAAAATCAGTGATTATTAGGGCAACTAAAATGGATGGTGTAGGATATCACACCATTTGATCAGATTTTTTAAATGGCCAGAGAAATGCATCTGAATAAAGATTTCATGGACACAGTAAAAACAGTAACAGTCAAAAAAAATAAAAATTAAGTAAATAAAAGAACAGTGACATTAACATCAGTGAGCGTTTACTACTCACAGACACCTTGAAGACATTTCAGTCACCACTGTTCTATGAGTATTATTATTATCCCAAATTTACAGATGAGAAGATGGAGACTTGGAGAGGGAAGGTGCTGATGTAAGGGCACGCACTGGTGAGCTCACACTACACACCTAATAAGTGACGGAGCTGGGATCTGACCCCAGATTCTGAAGGTCAAGAGCTTCCCATTTTGCAAGGGGAAGTAAGCTTGCCCAGTGTTCATGTTTAGTAGGCATCAAAAAATAGGTGATTTTAAAATGAATGAATGAGTGTCCTTGGCGGGGGCAGGGGGTGGTAGATATTTGGTTTGTTTCAGTCTGTTTTCCAGTGCCCAGGACATAGTAAGCTCTCAAAAAGTTCTCTGTGTTCAGTCCCAACTCCCTCTGTGATCAGCCTGAAGGAGTCCCCATTGGCTTTCTGACTGCCTTCTGCAGGCCTCAGAGGAGGCCTGTCTGGACTGGACACAAGGGCTGGTTCTGCTGCTGTGGCCACTTGGATTATGTGACAGCTGGCTTGATGCTGAGCAGGGTAAAGGGCACACAGCTGCAAAAGCCAGATGGTTGTTTCTGAATCTAATTCCTTCCTGCTGCCAACCTGGTCTGAAATACCATCCATCACTCACCATGATAGATGTCTTTGAATTTGGGAGCTTGGCTCTTGAGAAGTGCAGGAGGGAATTGAATGCCAACCATCCCTCCTCCCCCAGAGAGGTTCCCTTTTGACTTGAGATGGCAACAGCTTGGAAAATGGTGTCACAGCTCAAATTAGTGCTGAGCAGGCATGAGGCACTGGTTTCCCCAGATGCATGGCTGAGATGACCCAGGACACAGTCACCATCAGTATCCCCAATCTTAATTCTGGCTTGGTTAGGAAATCAGAAATTCCTGAGGACCTTTGGATCAGGAAGCCCAGTGAAGAAGTAGAGGTGGGATGGGCATGGATGTGCAATGGGGAGAGAACAAGGGAGAGATCTTGAAAGTCCGGGATGGCTGAATAGAAACTACAAGTGGACCTCTCTTTATATTCTGGTTGTAAATATGTACTCATTTTGAAAATGTTTGTATGTAAATTAAATTGTTATAGCACTATTTTTCTTATCATTACAGTAATACATGCTTGATTAGTGATGTTCCTTCTTGCACCAGATAATAGAAATATTCAAACTTGCCTGAGCAAAAAAGAAAACAAACAAAGCTAAACAGAATGGATGGTTTCTAAGAACAGGTCCAGAGGGTCTCCTGGAATTCTAGGGTGAGAATGTGGTTGACCCTAAGATGCTGGAACAGGAACGTCCTGTGGACCAGCTCTGCTTGTCCCACTAACATATAACACCCAGCTTTCTCAACCCCTCCTTCCTCCACTAGTGGTCTAGCCACCTGCAGAGAATCTGATTGGTCCAGTTAGGGTCACATGTCCATCACTGTTCCAATCAGCTGTGCCCAGGAAGGCAGGGCCGTGAGAGTATAGAAGGGTTACTTAGGGCTCATCCCTATGGATCTGTATGATAGTTCCTGGAGAAAGGGGGTGGAAGCTCATTGGCTGGACAGATACACCCAAAGGAGAGCATGACAAGTTTTGCTCTTTGCAAAGACTTATGAAAATACCAGAAAACAAGGAAGAAAATGAAGCATTTGGTTTCTTCCACTGCCTGTAGTATCATTTTAGAACTTACTGGACCTTTTCTGCAATTTTTCTTCAGTGGTTGATGGTGAATCTTAAGCTCAATCCCTTTAGTTTCACTAGCTCATAGCAACTCTGTCAAGCTGTTTATTCAGTCCAATTCTATTGAACACTTACTATATACTAGGTGCCATTCTGAGTGACAGCATACTACAGTGAACAAGACAGACAAAGGTCCTGCTCTCAGGGAGCTTAGACACCAAGCAGTGGAGTAATCAACACATAATGAAGAGGCTGAGATCATTCACAAAGTGTACATACTGTGAAGAAGAGGAACAGGGAGAGGAGCCTGGTGGTGGAGGGGGACTTCAGAGGGATGGTCAGAGGAGGACTTGCTGAGGAGGTACATGTACGTGCCCAGACAGAAATCAGCTGGCCCTGCGGAGTGGAGGGAAGAGCATCGCAGGCAGGAAGCAGCGTGAGCCTCAGCCAGCAGAGCTGCTGAGGGCATGAGGGGACAGGCACGATGCTGTGTGGCCACAGAACAGGGAGAGGCACAGATTCTGAGATGAAGCCGGGAAGGTGATCTTGGAGAGACAGCAGTGAGTGGTGGCTTGAAATGAGATTTTAGTTCTCTGCCCAGGAATCGGACCTGGGCAGCCTGGGTGAAAACTAGGAATCCTAGCCACTAGTCCACCAGGGGCTAGAGGCTAGAAGCAGAGTTCCCCTGGCTCTTGCCCCCACTGAAAAATGCATTTCTCAAGGAGGCAAAAACTGTAAAAACAGGTACAAAGTTTGTTATTAGAGACATAGCACAACAAGTGGGAGAGCACACAGAGAAACAGTTTGTCTGTTTAAGACAGAAGCAAGGCAGAGATACACACCTAGAGAAAAAGGGTGTGGGCGTCCCCCCTAATGAGGAAGAGTGCAGTAAAGAGGCGGTTAAATCACTTATAGGGCAGTTCTTCCAGGTCTTTGTTTACCTTTGGCCAATTATCTGTTTCCTTTTTCCACACCTGCCCTGCGCTAGGACCCTCTCCAGCATGCGTGCGCAACTTTTTTCCGAGATGGATTCTAGCCCAGAAGCCTATGGGGGGCTTGGCTTCACCTATTCTGGGATGATGCCCTGCTTTTTGCACCCCAAGGAGCCTTTCTGTGCTTGTGCAGTGTCTCCCTTGCTCCAAGGATGGGAAATATGTGACTTCCTGATCTTTTACTCAAGCAGGGTTTAGCCCCTGCCATGACTGTTATCTTAAAGTGTCCACAGAAGGCAAAGTCCAGCTATTTACCCTGTTCCTGTTGCTATTTCCATCTCAAAGTGCAAACAGGAGGCTGTTGTAAATATCTAGCCTAGAGCCCACCTGCCTCCTGCCTCAGGAAATGCAAACAGGAGGCTAGTTGTAAAGGCCTAGCCTGGAGCCCATCTACCTCCTGCCTCAGAAAAGGATGGGTTCACACAGGATTTGAGGGGGCAGTGATGGGACCTGATTAACCTTTTCAGAAGTTAAGTCCATCCCTTTCCCAAGTCTTACCTGGGAAGTAAGTAAGGGAGTGTTATAAAAAATACCAACGCCTGGGCCCCACCCAATCATTAAATATTAAAGTATTTGGAAGAAGAATCTAAAATTCAGTATTTTTATTTATTTTTTCTAATTTAAAATAAACCTTATTATACATTTTGATAAGTTTTGACAAATACATGTAAATACAAATACAAATGCATACATCCCCCCAAATCAAGATAGAGTATATTTTCATAACCCCAAAAGTTTCCCTCCTGTCTCTTTGTTGATCCACCATCTACTCATGGCCCCAAGCAACCACTGATATCCTTTGTGTCACTATAGATTAGTTTTGCCCAAGCTAGAATTTCAAGTAAATGAAATCACGTAGTCCATACTCTCTGTGTCTGGCTTTTGTCACTCAACACAATGGTTTTGAAATTCTTCTATACTGTTGCCAGAATTTACCTTTATATTGTTGAATGGCATTCCATTGTTTGGATATGCCACAATTCATCTATTCACCTGTTGATGGATGCTTGCATTGTTTCCAGTTTGGGGCTCCTAGGGATAAAGCTGCTACAAGCATTCATATGCAAGTATTGTGTGCATATGTAGTTTTTATTTCTATTGGATTAATATTCAAGAATGGAAATATTGGGTTACATGGTAAGTGTATTTTTAACCTTTTTAGAAACTGTCAAACTGTTTTCCAAAGTGATTGTACCATTTTACACTCCCACCAGAAGTGTATACGCGTGCCAGTTGCTCCACACTCTTGCCAACAGTTGCTATTTTAAATTTCAGCCATTCTGGTATGTATACATCAATTATTTCATGAGTAATCTTGGCTTTTCCCTGAAATATCTTTGCCTGGCTTTGGTGTCAGATATTGCTGGTTTCATAAAACCTAGCTGGGATGTTCCCTTATCTTCTGTTTTCTAGAAGAGTGAGCGTAGAGGTGGAACACAGCATTATATCGTCCTTAAGTGTTTGATAGATGCACAGGCAGAGCCATGTGGCTGGCAGCTGGTTTTTGTTGATTTGTCACCTTCATTCTTCGCACAGGTGGCTGAGCATTGTGGGTCTTCTCCAAAGAGGTGAATTGTTTGGGAAGCCCATGAAAATGTAGGCCCCTCATCTGCTGGGAGTCTCTGGGGCTTGAGGAGTGCTCTGGGTGGGGAGGGACCGGGGTGCTATCAGAAAATGTGTCTATGTTAGCATTTCTGGCAACTTGCCTAAAGAAATCTGAAAAGGTACTTGAATTTCTAAGCCCCTAGTATTTGCCTTGATTCCTTTTTTCATTCTGATTAGATATTCATTTTCACACAAAATTTTGTATTTGTAATTTTATAGTCTTTTTCTTAAAGTGGACCCCCAAATTGTTTTAAGTTCATGCCTCACAGAGCTGGATTCCTCGGCCCTGACTCTATGAGTTCACTCTCAGTAAATGGAGAGTGAGCGCTCACTGGGAGCCGTATTCCCTTCTCCCTGCCTGCCTGCGGGCCCCACTCCCCGCTCCAGCTCCTGGCTCCACACTGAGCTCAGCCTGTTTGAGTGGGTGTGGGTGGCAGGTGTCCAGTGTGGCTTATTACAGAAAACGTCCAGCCTCTGCTGCCCACCGCACTGAAGGGGTAGGAAAGGCGTGTGGAACTGGCCTGCACTCAGGAGCTGACCTGAAGATGGATGCCAGCAAGGCTCTAGGTCTGGGCTATGGAAGGGAAGTTCTCTTTGTTCGAAACCTTTACAGAGGGCTTGGAGTGGTCAGGGAAGGCTGCCTGAAGGAGGCAGAGTTGAAGGTGAGGCTGAAGAGGAACAGGACTTGCACTGGAAGAGAGAGAGGAAGAGGGGAACAGGTATTGAGTGGACCGGGAAAGAGCCCTGTGGAGGTCCTGGCTCAGGAATGAGGCAGGGGACCTGGAGGATACCAGCCAGCCAGATGCAAGGAAGGTGTGTGCACGCCAGGGAGTGGTCTGTATGAGGTGGTGACACTAGGGAGCCTCCAGAATGCATACAACTTGCTTTTTGTCCTTCTGACTAAGGACATTTTTCACATCTAAGCTACTTTTCACATGGTTCATATATATATATATATAAAATTTATCCTCACATGATGATAAATTCAAATAGCACAAAAGGGTCAGTGAAATATAGGCCTCCTTCCCCTCCCTGTCTCCAGCCCCAGCTCCTACCCCAGAAGCAACTACTGTCACCACCTATGCAGCTTTCTGGAGTGCTGTATGCAAACGAGTTCCCTTACACACCCGGAACAACTGCTTTGCACCCTGCTGGTCCCCTTGATGTTCGTCTTGAAGAGAGTTCCATCCAGTGTGTCCACATAGACTCTGTCCTTCTTACCCCTGGAGCTGCCTGCACAGGGCACGCAAGAGGAATGCTTTGCTCTGGAGTCAGGCGGAGCTGTGCTCCAGCCCCAGAACCATCATGAGCCACCCGCAGGACTGGGGCGAGTTGCTTGGCCTCTGATTCTCAGTGTCCTCATCTGTAAAACTAAGAGGACAATACCCCCTCCTCACGGCTCTTGTGAGGATTAATTGAATGTGTCTAAAACTCAGGTACAGAGCCAGGCACAGAGAACTCCTCATAGCAGGTAGTTGCTAGCACACACCCAGAGAGAAAGCAGGTCAAGGGGGGCCCTGCTGCCCTTCTCCCTCACCTCCCCAAGACAGAAGCAGCCTCGCCCTTGTGTAAATCCTGCAGCTGGCCCTGCCTCCTGGCCCCTTCTCTCTGGGGAGTGTCCTACCATCACCACCCACCAGCCCTCTCAGGATCTTTGTGGCACCTGAGGATAGAATGCCAGTTAAATGTCATCCAGGCAGATGGGGCACATTTCTCTGTTTATTTAGACTCTGAAATTGTACACTTTTCAAGCAAGAGGCCAGCCAGGGAGCTGGGAAGGCATTTTGGGCTCTGCGCAAGTTGGTTTCCCTCCCACCATTTAGTTGGCTGCGTGGTCAACATCTTTGTGCAGAAGCAGCACCATGCTGGGGTCTTGTGAGGAGATGAAAATTAAGGGATAAATATACAGATTTAATAATATTCTCTCATTTTGACAATCGCTGCTGCTTGCCTGTGATATTTTAAATCCACTTTGCATGCTTTCGACATCCACTTTGCATGCTTTCGACATTAAGAACTTCTGATGAAGTTTCAGCAGGAAGATAATATCTTTATATAATGGCCTTGTACTATGTCTGTGATTCCAAACACAAACTTATTTGCTTTTATCACTTTGACTAAAGAGAAAGAAAATTAACCATTAGAAAAGGGCTTCTATTACCCCACACACACACCCTTTAATTTTCCCCTGGAAGCAGAGTTCGTTTCTCTTTTATCTTTCCATTCTGTGCTTTGGGGCAGAGCTCCATTATCTGTTCCAGTGCTGCCTTTGAGGTTAATATTTCAGCTCGGTCTTTCCTTTAGTTGTGGAGATGAATTAAATTAGTGCCAGCAGGAGTGAATTAAACAAACTGTAATATAATGCCCACTTTCCCTGTGTTCCTTTTGCTATTCTTGTACCCCAGTTAAATTTTTAAATGAATTCTATTGGGCTTTGCAAATAGCGGTCTTTATCTACTGATAAACAGAAGTTCAGACTGCTCAGATTGTTGTTCAAACTGTGTTCATTCATTCATTCAGTAACCATCTTGCAACCCCTAGAGGGCATCTTATCTGAAAGTTGAGGCTTCATGAGAGAGGAGCCCAGAAGAAAAAGCCAAGTTCTGATGACATTGGTCCAGCCCCCGGATCCAGCTATGCCTGAAGTCCTAACCCTGGACATTTCAGTGATAAAAATCCCTTTCTTGTTTAAGTCAGTTTGTTTTTATACTGTCTGTATCTTGGAATCAAAAGTTATCTAGTGGATATAGAAGAACACATATCTATTCAAGAATAGGATGGAGCTGGGTCCAAGGGGGGCCAAAGGCTCTTGTCCAGCCATAGGTGATAACCACAGCAGTCCAGGCAGTGAGGGCCATTCTACCAGTGGTAGAGGACATGGCCAGCACTGGAGGCCAATGCATGGAGGCAAGTCAGAATACCAGGAGGAAAATGAGAAGGGCAGAGCCAGGGTGTGAATGTCCTTCACACCCTGGCTCTGCTATCAACTTGTTGTGTGACTTCTGAAAAATCACCCTCCCCAAACATTGGACCTTGGTCTCCTAGTCTGTTGTAGTAACACGACTATTCAGTCACATTTGCTAAGTGCTTACTCTGTGCCAAGCACTCGGGCAAGTGTTCATTTACGTCATCTCTTTGGATCCCCCGACTACTAGCAGGTATCGCTCTTGTGTTTGGCTCACAACAAAGGGACAGAATTGGACTGACCACAGGAAGCTGCAGCTCTGGGGCCTGAAATGTTTGAGGCATGAGGCTGGGGCATCCTTTGGAGGCAGGTAAAAGCAGGAGGACATACTGATTTAAGGAAGGCGGTTTGGCGTCCACTCTGAAGCTCCCACAGCTTGCTGCCAGAGCTGTTTATTAAAACTGTGCTCTGAAGCATCAAGATCATGGGAATTTGTTTGTTCTTTTCGGGGGAATTTTTGGAGCTGTCACTGGGTTAAGCTAAGAGGTAAAAAGGATGTGAGGAAAATCACCCCATTAAAAATTAATACTTTATTTTAATTAGACGCTTTCCTCTATCGGCAGGTAGAAGGACAGAGCCTTCAGAGGCCTGTTTGTTGTCTTAAAAAAAAAAAAAACCCTCTCATGCAATCAGTACAATAATTAAGGAGCACTATTTTTTCCTAGCAAAGGGAACTAATAATTATTTCAGCCTTGTGCTGATTGATCCATTTTCATGAGCAGTTTTAACATGTTAGCTGCATTTCGTGAACCATTTGTGAACAGTCCCAGCAATGATGGGGTTGGAGAGGGGGTGTCACTGTGTGGGGATGCTTCCCAAATGCAGACTGACAAAGGTCAGAGCCAGCTTCTCCCATGATCCTTTTGTTGTCAACCAAAAGGAGTTCCTGGTGAATATAGGGAAGAGGTTACAGAGCACTTAAAATGCTTCAGACTCAAGCCCAGCCCTCTTTCCCTGGATTGTGTCTTCAAAATGTCCTCACTGGGGAGGGGCAGACTTTCCCAATTCCAACCTGTATGGTCAGGCCACCCAAGATGGCTGTTCTCTTACTCTCTGTACATCCCCTGCTCAACCAGTGCCTGCTTTACCTACACCCTACTCACATGACTGACCTTCCTACACACTTGCCCCAGGCCCCAGCTAATGATTGTTCTAGTTTTATTTTATTTTATTTTTTGACCGTGCCACACGGCATGCAGGACCTTAGTTCCCTGACCAGGGATCGAACCTGTACCCTGTGTAGTGGAAGAGCAGATTCTTAATCACTGGACCACCAGGGAAGTCCCTGTTCTAGCTTTAGAACAAAACTCTCTACTATGCTTATGAAAGGGGTGGTGAGGGGCGTGCCCCTCTGCTGGTTTCCCTAGTAACTGATAAGCCAACCTGATGTCAATTCCCCCTATAACTTGTAACCTCCCCCTGCCCTCGGGAGTGAAGACTGACGCCATGTCCTGCCAGCTGTCTGCCACATATGATGGGGTGTTGATCCAGGACCTCGATTCAGACATGTATCCCCCTATTCATTAAACCACTGATGTCTCTGTCGCCGACTCTGGGCTCTTTCTTGAAGCTGAGCAAGTACAGGCCTTGCAGGCCTGTGGGGTACAGCCTAACACACCCCATCTCCACGTGGGCAAAGTCCACCAGTCCTTCAATGTCAAACTAAGTGGCACCTCAGCCATGAAGCCTTCCCAGGGTACCCAGGGGGACTGCTGTTCCTCCTCTGGACCCTCACTGCCCTAAGCCGAAGAATTCCTTGTATTCAGCAGACAGATTGACCAAGGGTCCACTCCTACCCTTTGTTTGGTAAGTGTCACATTGGGAGAGGAAGGAAGGAAGGGAGGGAGGGAGAGAGAGCATGGGAGAGAGGGAAGAAAGAAGGAATAAAATCCCCTACTGTTTGATATTTTAAAATTAGAGATATTTAGATAGGGAAATATTTATTAAGTATAACCTCTCCTTTCCAGGGAGGGTGGACTTGGTGGGGGAGGAGTGCTGTTTGCCTATGGAGTGATGGGTATAAGAGGCAAATAAAGAAGATGAAGGCCTCCAAATTTTCTCCACATGAGAGGGGAATGAGGCATGGTGTGGTACAGGGGTGTTGGGGAGAAGAAGGAGGTCCAAAGTGGGAAGAGAATGGGGCCAGAGCATGAAGAGATTGTTAAAGGGAAGGAGGCCCAGGCTAGCCGCTAGAGACGGACTTGAGAAAGAATCAACTAATTTCAAAATTAATTTTATGAAATTGTTCCTATTACGTGTAATGTAAACTCTCTCCCTTGTCTTCCTGCGAAAAGTCCTGGTGATGTGCGGTGAAGATTTGGGGTCTGTGGAGGTGGGGAATTCTGTTCAGGTGGTTGAGTTTGACTTTGACGTGGACTCAGGCAGGACGCCACACTGAAGCCTGCCCTTCTCAGGAGGCACAGCCTGAAAATCCCTTCAGCCCCTGGGGCCATGTAGCACTCGGCTGCCTGGGCTAAATTCCAGTTCCCCACATTCTAGCTGAGCAGTCTTGGACATTTTACTTAACATTACTTACCTCAGCATTCTTATCTAAAAAGTATTCCTTAACTTCGAGGTCAGCATGAAGCTTAAAAAGTGTGTAAACAGCACATGGCTCAAAATAAAATTGTTGTCAAATCCAAGTTTGTGTGCTGGATGCACAGTGAGGCCAAACAAGCCAAAACATCAGAGTTTGGAGCAGAGGAAAGTTTATTGCAGGGCCGAGCAAGGAGAAGGAGGTAGCTCAGGCTCTAAAGACCTGAGCTCCCGTATGGGTCTCAGGAAGCATTTTTAAAGGCCAGCTGAGGGAGGGGAGTCGCAGGGTATGTGATCCGCTCACGCACAATTGGTTGATTGGTTGATGGTGAGGTAACGGGGAAGTGTCATGGGGTTAACATTACCAATCCTCAGCCTCCAGCTGGTTTGAGGACTATGCATTCTTGGTCAACAAGTAGTTAACTTCTTCCATTTGGTGGGGGTTTTAGTGTCTGTAAAACATCTCAGGAATGTGCATCAGACACTTATCTGTGTATTTCAGGGAGGAGCTAAAGATTCTGTGACTGCCATCTGGCTGATTTACTGTTTGAATTGTTACAGTTCTTCTGGCCCAACTGAAATAGGTGATCTTATTTGACCAAGTGCTTTAAAACCTTTTGACAAACTTCCCAAATAACAAATTTTAATTAAAGTTCTTTTGATTTCCAGCTAACTTTGGGATACTTTAGAGGGTCCCTGAGGTATCTCAAAGAGAAATATTTAACTAGGATTATTTCGTATGTTAAGTGTAATCAGATGTTTAACCATATCTTTTAAGGCTTTTGTCGTTTATAGAAATTTTTGTACTCTGATGCTGTTACCAAAAGTGATGATCAAGGAGATTCATACAAAGGCTATGGAATCTGTTACAACAATTCCACATCAAGATGATGGTTATGCGAGGACTCCAGCCCATACCAACTTAAAACAAGGAGCTGTCCTGCCCCTGGGGTCCCTAGTACAGGTATCCAGAGATTTTTACTCCCTGACAGGCAGTGTTGATGCCCTACTCAGCCTGAAGCAGTTACAGAAGACGGACCATCACCCCTCTGTTTCCCAAAAAAATATGGGAGTTGGGCTTCCCTGGTGGCGCAGTGGTTGAGAGTCCGTCTGCCATTGCAGGGGACACGGATTCGTGCCCTGGTCCGGGAAGATCCCACATGCCGTGGAGCGGCTGGGCCCGTGAGCCATGGCCGCTGAGCCTGCGCGTCCGGAGCCTGTGCTCCGCAACGGGAGAGGCCACGGCAGTGAGAGGCCCGCGTACCGCAAAAAAAAAAAAAAAAAAAAAGAATATGGGAGTAAAATCTCTGAAGGGGGAATGAAACAGGAGGGAAGGGGGCAGGGCACAAGATTTAAAAGAAAGACATAGCCATAGGACATGACAAAAACTGGTTAGAACCAACTAGGTCCAAGATGGTGGAAGATTTTGACTTCCAGTCGACCTTGAGCCTCATAATATGCTCAATGTAATATATTAGCATGCTAAATGACACACCCACCAGCACTATGACAGTTCTAAGGTTAACCATAAAAGGCCAAAAGTTGGCAGTGGCCCAATTCCTGGAAATCCCTGCCCCTTCCCCCCTGAAATAGTTGGAATAATCTTCCCATTCATTAGCCTATGAAACTACCCAGTCCATAAAAACTAACCACCCCATATTTTGGGGCCTCTCACCTTCTGAGATGGCCTACACTCTATCTGTGGAGTGTGCT
>NW_020837987.1:429773-441264 GCF_003676395.1 Aethalodelphis obliquidens | reverse complement strand
AATCTGAGTTGCACGGTTTCACAGCTGCTATTTTTGTCTCACAGTGAGGCCAAACAAACTGAAATGTCGGAGTTTATTGCAGGGCTGAGCTAGGAGAACGGGGGCGGGGGGAAGGACTCATCCTCCCAAAACCCCCGAACTACCCAAAGGGTTTCACAAAGCATTTTTTTTTTTTAGGTACGTGGGCCTCTCACTGTTGTGGCCTCTCCCGTTGCGGAGCACAGGCTCCGGACGCGCAGCCCCAGCGGCCATGGCTCACGGGCCTAGTCGCTCCGCGGCATGTGGGAT
Organism: Aethalodelphis obliquidens; assembly: GCF_003676395.1. Taxonomy (NCBI): domain Eukaryota; kingdom Metazoa; phylum Chordata; class Mammalia; order Artiodactyla; family Delphinidae; genus Aethalodelphis; species Aethalodelphis obliquidens. Next base: position 440,976 of record NW_020837987.1, on the reverse strand, counting down.
CTTCCCGGACTGCGGCACGAACCCGTGTCCCCTGCATCGGCAAGCAGACTCTCAACCACTGCGCCACCAGGGAAGCCCAACACAAAGCATTTTTAAAGGCCAGGTGAGGAGGCGTGTCCCAGGGTAAGTGATCAGCTCATGCCCAATTCTCTGACTGGTTGATGGTGATGAATCCGTAGGGGCTAGTAGTTAATTTCTCCCATTTGGTGGTTGGTTTTTAGCATCTGAAAACTCAGGAAATAAGCATCAGATACTATTATCTAGGTACTTACTTAAGAGAGGGGCTAAAGCAGGGGATATGGGGGAGGGGTCTGTCCCAAGAAGGCCCCATAGGATCCTGCTCAGTTATAACTACATGTTCACATTCTTTCAATCATTAATTCTTGAGCCAGGCTTTTGTGACTCAGGGGAAGCCTGGGAGACTACAGCTTTCTACAAACTAGAGGTAGGCAGATGATGTGGGGGGAGGGATCTGTCCTATGAAGGGCCCCATAGTGTCCTGCTGGGTTACAAAATATTAGATATTATTCTCTCATTCCTCTTCTTTTCCAACCTGAGGAAACATGTTAGAGAAGAAAGGGCATTGGAAATATATATGGAAACCTTTAAAATATTCCTACAAGGGTTGCCAGATAAAATGTAGGACTCCCAGATAAATCTGAATTTCAGATAATGACAAATAATATGAAATTAAGATTTAAATGAACATCCTACATTTTTAGCTGCTAAATTTGGCAACTCTAGTTCCTACCCTTTGACCCTAAAATTTCACTTCTGGGACTATATGCTAAGTAAACAATTTTAAATAAGATAAGTATTATGCAAGGAAGGTTTCCTTGGAGTTTTTTGAAAATAAATGTTGAAAAATTAGGAACAAACAGTACACACAATAGTAGGAAAATGATTAAGTAAATTAGGATATATCTACTTGATTAAACATGGTATCATAAAAATGTTTCTGAAGAATATACAGATAGGGGAATGCTTATGAAATAATTTTAAGAAAAAAAAATTGGGGAATAAAATTACATTAAAAAGTGTTTATAACTAAAAATTATCCCTAAATATAGAAAAAAATGGACAGGAAAGTTGGTAAAATGTTAATAGTGGTTGTACTGGATGGTAAAGTTATGGCTTTTTTTTCTTTCTACTTATATACATACCCCCAAATTTTCTGTAATGAGCAAGAAATACTTTAGTTCCAAAAGCTGCTTTTCTATATTTGTGACTTGGTGGAGGAAGACAGTGGCTCAGTGCCAGGACCCTTGGGTTCTCATGCTGGTGTACACTGGTGGTGTTGCCCAGAGAGAGTGACTTCAAGTTTTGGGGCCTCAGTTTTCTCATCTGTTAAATGAGAGAAATGGGCACACCAGCCCATATAGCCCCAAATTGCTCTATGATTCTCTTATTCTTCTGTCTCTTTTTTTTGTTATTTTTTCTTTGCTCCTTTCTTCTTTCTCTTAACTTCCCCGTCCTTTCCTTTTTCCTTTGTCTCTTGTCTTTCCCGTTCTCTGACCTGCCTCAATGTCAAAACTCTTAACACGCAAACATCAAACAACAGCAAAATTCCAACCAGCCTATAAAACAGACAGGATTTTTTTCCTCCTGGAATAACTTTCTGGAATTCAAGGAAAGCATGGCTTCAGGAATGGCATGATCAGGACACTGTATTTCCCTGAAGTTCTCTCTGGGCCCTTCTCTGTTGGCTTTGTCCCTGAGTTAGTGCCACCTCAGTGGTTCCCATGATGCTGGGTTTCTTGCCTGTACACCACCCAGTCCTGATGGTGAGAATGTTTCTGTCTCTACATTCCAGAAGAGCCCCGAGATTTGTTTTGATTAATAGGCCTAGTTCACATGCTACCTCTGAACTAACGACCAGGACTGGGCAGTGAAATGTCTGTATTTCTTTAAGCCACTCAAGGCTCAATCTGCAATTGTGGGTGGGGTCACTAGCTGCAGTGTTAGCAAGTGGACAGAAAAAGAATTCTGGGATGACACCTGTCAAATGCTCACTGCATCAACTGGCAGGTGTCTTGAAGGGTCAGCCAATCTCCCAGCACAATGCTAGGCTCTGGGATCACTTGGGGAGAGACCAGATAACCACCCTCTTCAGTGGCACTTCTGCTCAGCGGCCCAGAGCAAATGTTGAAGCACAGGATGGGAGAAGGCAGAGTTTAGGCCATTACTGTGTTCTTGAATCACATTTGGGTCTATGTGTCTGGACTCTCCGGGCAGACAGAGACTGGAATTGTCTGACTGGCTTTGTGTGGTTCTAGCATGATGGACTGGGCTATAAATGAATAGAGGTAAGTGTGGGTGCAAAGAACACTTCCTTCCTCTCCTCACACTTGAGCTGCACTGCCCTGTTCTTAAGGCTGCACACTCAGAAAAGGGCCATGTTCTTTCCCCCTCCCCTTCCTTTATTCTTTCGTCTCTCTAATTTATAAAGTTCTTCTTAAAAAACAGTCCACGTTTCCCCACTGAGACTTTGCCTAATGAAGTATTTTATAGAATTCTGTATTTTAAAAAGAATGAGGGGGGCTTCCCTGGTGGCGCAGTGGTTGAGAGTCCGCCTGCCGATGCAGGGGACACGGGTTCGTGCCCCGGTCTGGGAAGATCCCACATGCCGCGGAGCGGCTAGGCCTGTGAGCCATGGCCGCTGAGCCTGTGCGTCAGGAGCCTGTGCTCCGCAACGGGAGAGGCCGCAGCAGTGAGAGGCCCGCGTACTGCAAAAAAAAAAAAAAGTGAGGTTGAATGTTTATTAAATTAATTTTTGCTTTAATGTATTTCCTCAATGTTTCAAGCTGTGGATACAACTGTTTCTGCAAATGACTTTTTCCAAGACGCCTGATTTATTTTTAATTGCCTCTGTCCCTCAGTTTAGTTCCAAGCTACACGTATTATTTCTATTTGTTTAGTAGTTAAAGCCTAGAGATATCACAGGTAAAGTTTTCCCCCTTTGGTGAGGTGAGGCTGTGACTCAGAAGGGTGAGGACACACCCATCTTGAATAGGAGGGACAAAGCACAAATTACTTTCCTGTGGCTTCCAGAATTGAAATACAAATAACATTTTTTCCCATTTGTAAAACATTCTTCAATATAGAAAACCTGTCTACGTGTACTATCTCCAGTGCTCCACATTATGGTAAGGTTTCCCACCACAATTTATAAGTTCACTAAATCAGGTATTATTCCCATTTTTAAGGCTAAAAGACTTGCTAAATGGAAGGCCTAAATAGAACTTCTTTCTCCAAAGAAGACATACAGATGGCCAACAAGCATATGAAAAGATGCTCAACATCACTAATCATTAGAGAAATGCAAATCAAAACTACAATGAGGTATCACCTTACACTGGTCGGAATAGTCATCATTAAAAAATCCACAAATAAATGCTGGAGAGGGTGTGGAGAAAAGGGAACCCTCCTACACTGTTGGTGGGAATGTAAATTGGTATAGCCACTATGGAAAACAGTATGGAGGTTCCTCAAAAAACTAAAATAGAGTTTCCATATGATCCAGCAATCCCACTGCTGGTTATACATCCAGACAAAACTATCAATATAATTCAAAAAGACACATGCACCCCTATATTCATAGCAGCACTATTCACAATAGCGAAGAGATGGAAACAACCTAAATGTCCATCAACAGATGAGTGGATAAAGATGATGTGGTACATATATACAATGGAATACTACTCAGCCATAAAAAAGAATGAAATAATGTCATTTGCAGCAACATGGATGGACATAGAGATTCTCATACTAAGTGAAGTAAGTCAGAAAGAGAAAGACCAATACCATATGTATGACACAAATGAACTTATCTACAAAACAGAAACAAACAGACATAGAGAACAGAGTTGTGGTTGCCATGGAGGAGGAGGATTGGGGGAGGGAAGGATTGGGATTTGGGGATTAGCAGGTGCAAACTATTATATACAGAATGGATAAAAAACAAGGTCCTACTGTATAGCACAGGGAACTACATTTAATATCCTGTGATAAACTAAAATGGAAAAAAATATGAAAAAGAATGTATATATAACTGAATCACTTTGCTGTACAGCAGAAATTAACACAATATTGTAAATTAACTATACTTCAATAAAATAAATTTTAAAAAAAGAAATGCAAAAAAAAATACTTGCTAAATGTTTCACAAGTGGCAGGAACACCAGTGGCGTATACATTTCTGATAAAGATAAGTATTTTAAAGATAAGTATTTTTGCACTATGTTACTCTAAGAAAAAAAGTCCAACCCCTAAATGTTTTTGTCTTAAATATTTGTGCTTTTTAAAGAAAATATTTATACAGAAATAATTTGTATATCCATTGTGAAAAAAAGGAAAACACAGAGAAGGTGTGTGTGTGTGTGTGTTTGTGTGTGTGTGTGTGTGTACTCTTGTATACACATTCACTCATAAATCTCCATCTGGAGGTGACCACTGCTTAGAAGGCCAGGAGGGCTTGAGCTAGATTGTGCGGTAAGTCCTGCCCTGCTGGAGCTTCATCTCGCTCAGGACCTTACACTCCCCTACCCACCTCCCTCACTACCATCTTTAAGCCCAGTGTCTGCAGGGTGGATGTTGGGAGCCAAGAAGTTTTCGCCATTAGAAGATGGCCGACACCCTGCTTCTCTTCCTGATTTATGAGATAGAAGTTCGCGCCTAAAATGAAAGCCCGCGCACGCAGCACCAATGATGATTAGCCAAGTACTTCCCTCATTCTGAATCCCGCCCCCCTTTCTCTGCAGTGTATAAATACAGCTACCGCAGCAATAAAAGTTTGAGGCTTGATCAGGATTCTGTCTTGCCTCCATTCTTTCGCGTCTCCTGCCCTTCCCCCTTTTTTCAACCCCCACAGGTTCCTCCTCGGACTCACAAGGATTTGTCCTGCTGGTCGGGACTCCCGGGGACGCCCGGGGCCGTACACAATTGGCGCCCAGCGTGGGGCTCGAGGAACGGATCCTGACGGAGGTAGCACGCTTACGAACGCCTGGCCAGGCACCCACTGAGCCGCCGCGAGACTTACTCGAAAGTGCAGCTTGATTAGGTCCCCGGAGGACTGGCCGCCCTTCGGCAGTCGTGATCTGAGGATAAGGTAAGCGGAGCTATAAATATGGGACAGGAATTGAGTTCCCATGAACTCTTTCTTCAGGGGATCGAGGATTCCCTCAAGATGCGGAAGATTAAGGCTAGAAAAAAAAGATTTGCGTGAATTTTTTATGTTCTTGTCTGATGTTTGCCCATGGTTCCCACAGGAAGGGACAATAGATAAAAAATGCTGGAATCGTGTAGGAAATTGTTTAAATGATTATTATCAAACCTTTGGGCCTTCTAAAGTGCCTGTGACTGCATTTTCGTATTGGAATTTAATTAGGGAGATTCTCATGGGTCATTTTTTTGACCCCGATGTCCAAAAGGTTGTAGAGACCGGGGAAACAATTCTTAAAGCAGCCTCTCGTCTCCATTCAGCTTGTCCATCCGTTACCATTGATATGGGTTCAAATGAAGAGTTCCCAAAAATTCCAGAAACCGGTCATCATTATCCCACAGATGATAAAGTTATCCCAAAGATTTATCCTTCCCTTACTGCTATTAAGGGTGATCCCAATGATGACCAGCTTTCCCCCCAAGATCAGGAAACTCTCGATGAGCAGGCTGCTCGTTATCATCGCAATGATGATCCCTGGGGATTCCCCCTTTTGAAGCCTCCACCATCTTATAATACTCCTCATCAGATGCCTGCCTTTAGCGCCCCTGCTCCCATTGCCCCCCTGATTGATCCCCTTCGACAGGCTAAGATGGCCTTAACCCAGGAAATTTCCTCTTTGAGAGATGTTTTACAACAAAAACGGGAACGCTTGGATCTCCTAAAGGAGCTTAAGGCCCTTGAGGTGGAGCTTACTTCTTTTAATGTCTCGAACGGTCCCAATAAACCCCCGCTTCGACAAAAACCAGGATCCATTAAGTTAGCCTTCCCTGTTACTCGCAGTCAAAATTTACCCACTCAAGGTGAAATTCAAGCTGAAGATAGTGAGGAAGGGGAAGAGGAAGAGGGAGAAGAATCTCCTGAACCTGATGAGGGACCAGATATTCATAATTCTTCTGGGGGCGGCCCTTTTGAACATAAATATCGCCGCCTCAATTTAAAACATATAAAAGATTTAAAATCTGCTGTCAATAATTATGGGCCCACAGCCCCTTATACATTGGCAATCTTGGAGGGATTAAGCGATCGCTGGCTGACCCCAAATGATTGGCTTACCCTGGCTCGGGCCACCCTTTCTGGGGGAGATTTTGTTTTATGGCGCACTGAATTTGCAGAAAATTGTAGAGAAACTGCCCAAAGAAATGCTGAAAACAGAACTTCCCGATCATGGACCCGAGATAAATTACTTGGCCGTCCCCCCTATGAATCCAATGAGTCTCAGGCTGCTTTTCCCCCTGGTTTGTTGGCTCAAATACAACATGCTGGCCTTAAGGCCTGGCGCCGTCTTCCGCCTAAGGGTTCGCCCACAACTTCCTTGGCAAAAATTCGCCAGGGACCAGAAGAGCCTTATTGTGAGTTTATTAGCCGCCTCACGGACGCCGCCGAGCGTGTAGTGGGTGATAGTGAAACTGATAATGCCTTTGTTAAACATTTAGCTTATGAAAATGCCAATCCGGCCTGCCAAGCTGCCCTTCGGGCTGATCGTGGTGGTAGCCTGGCTGATTACATTAAGTTGTGCTCCGGAATTGGTCCCTCCCATTCTGTTGGTCTTGCGATTGGAGCTGCTCTAAAAGATTTTATTAAAGATACATCCGTCCTAGATAAACAACAAAAAACTTGCTATAATTGCAAACAACCTGGACATTTTGCCCGGGATTGTTCATTACGTAGACAAGGACAGTCATTAAAGGCTAACCCACAACAACCCCAATATCAATCCCGGGCTCCTCCCACCACCGTTTGCCCTCGTTGTAAAAGAGGCAAACATTGGTCTTCAGAATGTTTTTCAAAAACGGATATAAATGGCCAATTGCTCCCCAAAAAACAGGGAAACTTTTCACGGGGCCAGCCCCTGGCCCCTTCCTTGGAACCAAACCAAGGGGCAATTCGGTTTGTTCCTCAAAAATCTGGACAAGTTCCCTGCACCCAGATGTTGGCTCCCTCTGTCGAGCCACACCCGGAAGCGCAGGATTGGACCTCTGTGCCTCCACCGACTCAATATTAGTCCCAGAACAAGGAGTACAACCAATTCCCACAGAAGTTTATGGCCCCCTGCCCCCAAATACTTTTGGTTTAATTTTAGGAAGAGGTAGTTCCGCTTTGGCTGGCCTCCAAATTATACCTGGTGTTATTGATAATGATTATTCAGGTCAAATTACCCTTTTGGCATCTGCTTTACAAGGCCCTATATCAATCCCTAAAGGTCAAAGGATAGCACAGTTAGTATTGTTGCCCCTAAATTCTTTAAATAAGAGCCATACTAATTGTCCTAGAGCAGATGCTGCTTTTGGCTCCTCAGATGTTTATTGGGTCCAACAAATTACTCCTGAAAGGCCACTCCTAACCCTGTGGTTAGATGGAAAGAAATTTGAGGGTTTAGTCGATACAGGAGCCGATGCAACAGTTATTTCGGAAAAATATTGGCCCTCCTCTTGGCCTTGTACAGTGTCTATAACTCATTTACAAGGCATAGGACATTCTACCAATCCTAAACGGAGTTCTAAAGTTCTTACATGGATAGATACTGAAGGTAATACTGGACAGGTACAACCTTATATTTTGCCACATATCCCGTTGAATCTTTGGGGACGTGACATCCTGTCACAATTAAAGTTAATCATGGCCAGCCCCAATGAGGTGGTGACCCAACAAATGCTAAACCAAGGGTTTCTACCAGGCTTAGGCTTAGGAAAAAATAATCAGGGTATTACACGACCTATTTCCCTGGCATCTAACATAAATCGCCAGGGCCTAGGCAGTTCGCCTTTTTCTTAGCGGCCATTGACCTTCCTGTGCCCCATGCGGACAAAATACGATGGAAAACTAATGATCCCGTTTGGGTGGACCAATGGCCTCTAACAGAAGAAAAACTTACAGCTGCCACAAAGTTAGTGCAGGAACAATTGGCCGCTGGACATTTAGAAGCCACTACTTCGCCATGGAATACCCCTATATTTGTGATAAAAAAGAGATCTGGCTCATGGCGACTTCTCCAAGATCTTAGGGAAATTAATAAAACAATGTTTACTATGGGAGCTTTACAGCCTGGCTTGCCTTCTCCTATTGCCATTCCAGCTGGCTATTTTAAAATCATTATTGATCTTAAAGATTGCTTTTTTACTATCCCTCTCCATCCTCAGGATAGAGAGCGTTTTGCATTTAGTCTCCCAGTAATTAATTTTAAAGGCCCAATGCCACGTTTTCAATGGAAGGTCCTCCCGCAGGGTATGGCCAATAGCCCCACCTTATGTCAAAAATTTGTTGCACAAGCTGTAGACCCTCTTAGGGCTCGTTGGCCTGGTATCTATATCATTCATTATATGGATGATATTCTTTTGGCTGGAAAATCAACTGATGAACTCCTTAAGTGTTATCAAGATTTAAAAGATAATCTTGCTTCCTCTGGCCTTCAAATTGCTTCAAATAAGGTACAATTAAAAGATCCATACTATTATCTTGGTTTCGATTTAAACAAAAAAATAATTACCACTCAAAAGATACACATACAAGTATCACATTTGCAAACCCTCAATGATTTTCAAAAATTTTTGGGAGATATTAATTGGCTACGACCGTATCTTAAACTTACTACGGGAGAGTTAAAACCCTTATTCGAAATTTTACAAGGGCCATCAGATCCCTTGTCACCCCGTAGGCTGACTAAGGAGGCTAAAAATTCTCTTCAATTAGTAGAAAAGGCCATTAGATGTCAACAGATTACCTTTTTAGATTATGGTCGTCCCTTTAGTTTGATTATTTGTGCCACTGCACATACACCCACTGGAGTCCTATGGCAAGATCATCCCCTCTTGTGGATACATTTGTCCGTATCTCCTAATAAAGTGCTTAAGACCTACCCTTCCTTAGTAGCACAGGTTCTTACTTTGGGCAGAGAAAAAAGCCGTCAATTTTTTGGCAGAGATCCTGATCATTTGATTCTCCCCTATACCAAAGAAGAGCTTGGTTGGTTATTACAAACTGATGATAAATGGCTTGTTTCCTTATCCTCCTTTCAGGGTAATATTGATAATCATTATCCACCTGATAAGCTCCTTCAGTTTGCTAGAAAACATCTGTTTATATTTCCCAAAATCACTTCTGCTGTTCCTCTGGGAGATGCTGCCCTAGTATTCACTGATGGATCATCATCCGGTGTTGCTGTATTTGTTATAAATAATCAGCCCTATAGGGTACAGTCCCCCTTTTTATCAGCACAACTTGTTGAGCTTTTTGCCATTCTTCAGGTTTTTGAGATGTTACAGAATATCCCCTTTAATTTATATACGGACAGCTCATATATAGCTTTGTCCGTCCCCCTTTTAGAAACTGTTCCATATATTAAACCCTCTTCCAATGCTGTTCCCCTTTTTCAACAACTTCAAAGTCTTATACTTCGAAGACAAGCGCCTTTTTTTATTGATCATCTTAGGGCTCATACAGATCTTCCTGGACCCCTCTCTCAGGGCAATGATTTAGCTGATAAAAATGCCCGCCTGATGTGCACCGTAACCTCTGATTCTGTTTCTCAAGCTACTCAATTTCATCAGCTACATCATGTTAATGCACATACTCTTCGCTTAATGTTTAAGCTTACTCGAGAACAATCAAGACAAATTGTAAAAAATTGTCCAGGGTGCGTTACATTTTTACCTCTTCCACATCTTGGGGTAAACCCAAGAGGTCTATTACCTAATGAAATCTGGCAGATGGATGTTACCCATCTTGCTAAATTTGGAAAATTAAAATTTATTCATGTGTCCATTGATACCTTTAGCGGCTTTATATATGCCTCCCTTCAGGGAGGAGAAGCCACAAAAAACATTATTTCACATGTGCTCCAATGTTTTACAGTTTTAGGCAAGCCTCAAATAATTAAAACAGATAATGGGCCTGGGTATACCTCCCAGGCTTTCCAAGATTTTTGCACCCGGCTTCAAATAAAACATCTTACGGGAATTCCATATAACCCCCAGGGTCAAGGCATAGTAGAAAGAGCCCATCAAACCCTTAAAAATACCATTTCCAAGCTTAAAAATAATGATTTAACTGCTACAAAAAATTCCCCAAAAAATATTCTTAGTCATGCCCTGTTTGTAATTAATTTTTTACAATTAGATAATAATGGTAGATCTGCCGCCGATCGCCTTTGGCATCAAGAAACTAAAAATCAATATGCACAAGTTATGTGGAAAGACCCTTTGACCTTTAAATGGCATGGACCCGATCCACTCCTCATCTGGGGGAGGGGATCCGCATGTGTATATAATACCAAAGAAGGTGGAGCACGCTGGTTGCCTGAGCGCCTTATTAAACCTATAAGTTCTATAAAGTAATAAATTTTATCCAGGGCCCTTTGCCCTGAGATTGTATTTCTTTTTCTTTTTCAGAAAAAGATGGAGACCCTCCTAATATTGAAAGAGCGGCAGAGACGACATGAGCTATCCGTTGTGACCCTGATCCTGTCATCTTTGCTGGTTGTTGGACAGGCTGAAAGCACTCCCCACTTGCCTCAAAATTTAACCTGATACATTACCATCGCCTCGCCATTACAGAAGCAGAACCAAAGGATGATTCTGGCTGCCCCTCCACTGGAGCGGCATAAAACAGAGACATGCCTACCCCCCTCTTTGATGGAGGGTATGGGTACCGAGTTGAGTGTGGCAGCAAAGCATGCACAAGGGAAAACGTGTATATATGTATATACAAGGTAATCTCTGTTATTCCCTGTGAGTATACCTGAATTATGATAGAGGTTGGTATCTAAACATTGTTTTTGGCTTTTAGTAGCTAAGATTATCTTTGGCTCTGCCTCTCCTCCCCAAAAGATACCAAGAGCCGATGAGTGTGGACACACATACCTTGTCCACGGGAGGATTCAGGTCACTACTCCCTCACTCGGTTAATGCCCACCTCCTTAAAAGAAATAAAAAGGGAGGAAATGTTGGGAGCCAAGAAGTTTTCGCCATTAGAAGATGGCCGACACCC